>NC_133619.1:48938789-49103789 GCF_048593235.1 Sminthopsis crassicaudata
ATAAAGAAACTCAAGTTCTTGGACAATAATCTGCCCAGAGCCACACATGTAATAAATAGTAAATGGCAGAACTGGAGTTTAAACTAAAGTTCTAGGATTCCAAATCCTGGGCTATTTCTGCCCAACCTTGATACCTCTATAACTAATTCAGTGAGTCTCTGGTTATGAATATGATGTGAGCCCTAAAACATCAGTAGACAGGTTTGATAATAGTAGTGAAGAACCATTTCATGAACAATGTCTTCCTTAGAGTAAACATGAAAGAAGGCTCCCTCTTTAGATGGTGACATTCTCTAAATACATTACACATTGAGATCCGGAATGTGATGAGTTTAGCAGCCTGAACAAGAAAACAAAAACAACTGAATGAAGAAAAAATATATACAGCCCAAATTATACCAGGGCATTGGATGGAGAAACCATTGAGTTAGTCCATCAGGGTATATATCATGGGCAGGCTTTACAGAAAGATAATGAACTGGGTTCATTATTGAATAGGAGAGAAAGAGGAAGGTATTTTTGAATTTAGGCAATTTGCAGTCTTTTCTGATGTTCCAAGCTGCTCTCTGATATAAAAGTCCATCTTTTCAATGGAATTATGGCCTGCTGAAAGTATATTACTGCAAATCATGGAACAAAAAGATTTCTCTATAATCAAAAATACAGTTGTTCAAAGGGCAATAAAGAGTCACATGGTAGATGTAAATAGACAACAATCAATTATTGATATCATCATGAAGAAGTAGCATAAAATATACTATCAGGAATGCTCTTCATCAGATAAAGAAGTAAATCAGTCATAAAGCAAGAGCAAAAATGTACTCTGGGAGCGCTTCCCTCCTAGTCAGAATATTAGACTACCCAAAGAAGGATTTCTAGTATATTGGGTAAATCTTCCATTTACGACAAGACAAAAAAGGCCAGGATAAGTTACTATCTGGACATATGCAGGGAGCCTTATCAATCATATCACAGTTCTGAGAAGTAGAAAATATTCCCATAAAACTGTTTAGTTACAAGCTCTGTACAAATCACTAATAAATTTTGATCAAGCCTGTGTGAATACATGTCTTTAATCAAATGACCTTTTCTGAGGAACTGTGGAGATATATTCAATAAGTCTTTCTCAACTGTCATTCCAGGCTTATGTCACTGTTGGTAATTCCCAAGCTTGCCTTCAACAGTTTTGAAAATGAAAGTGTATGGTAAATTCAGACTTTGTGCAAAGTTTGGTCAGGGGACCAGACATTTCAGGAACCGATATTTCATGCGTTGGAGACATTGAGTTATTAGAAGGAGTCCAGAAGAAATCACTAGAAATAAAAAAAGCTATTAAAAAACAACTGGACCAGTCATTTATTGAAAATGAGGAAAAACATAAAGACTTTGTGAATGTTATATTAATGTATATAAAATATTAAAAGAGCTAGAGGAAGTACTCTAGCATTTTGAGTAGAATATGATGTGGATAAAGGCCATGTAGAATTCTGGGAATCACAATTGACAATAATTATACAACATGAGAAAACATAAGTAGTTTTCTGCTGAAAGAAGGTTCTATTAGGAAATTACTCTGTTTCTATCTCTGTTTCTCTTTCTGTGTGTGTATGTGTGTGTGTGTGTGTGTGTGTGTGTGTGTGTGTGTGTGTTTATATAGCAATTAAACTAGGTCCTCTGGCTTAGGCTGAATAAATAATGAATATTGTTGCAGTCTATTTTCCTTTTTTTTTAATTGAAAACAAAGTCACTTTATTATAAAATTTTTGACAGTATATATGCATGAGTAATTTTTTAAATAAAATTATCCCTTGTAATTATTTTTCCAAATTATCCCCTCCCTCCCTCTATTCCCTCCCCTAGATGACAGGCAATCCCATACATTTTACATGTGTTACAGTATAACCTAGATACATATATGTGTGTAAATCCAATTTTCTTTTTGCACATTAAGTATTAGATTGCGAAGGTATAAGTAACCTGGGTAGATAGACAGTAGTGCTAAATTTACATTCACTTCCCAGTGTTCCTTCTCTGGGTGTAGTTGTTTCTGTCCATCAAGTTGGATTTTCTTTATGTTGAAGATTTCCACTTCCATCAGAATATGTCTTCATACAGCATTGAAGTGGTTAGCGATCTTCTGGTTCTATTAATTTCACTCAGCATCAGTTGATGTAAGTCTCTCCAGGCCTCTCTGTATTCCTCCTGCTGGTCATTTCTTACAGAACAATAATATTCCATAACCTTCATATACCATAATTTACCCAACCATTCTCCAATTGATGGACATCCATTCATTTTCCAGTTTCTAGCCACTACAAAAAGAGCTGCCACAAACATTTTGGCACATAAATGTCTCTTTCCGCTCTTTAGTATTTCTTTGGGATATAAGCCCAATAGCAGCACTGCTGGGTCAAAGGGTATGCACAGTTTGATAACTTTTTGGGCATAATTCCAGATTGCTCTCCAGAATGGCTGGATTTTTTTCACACCTCCACCAACAATGTATCAGTGTCCCAGTTTTCCCACATCCCCTCCAACATTCATCATTATTTGTTCCTGTCATCTTAGCCAATCTGACAGGTGTGTAGTGGTATCTCAGAGTTGTCTTAATTTGCATTTCTCTGATCAATAGTGATTTGGAACACTTTTTCATATGAGTAGATATAATTTCAATTTCATCATCTGAGAATTGTCTGTTCATATCCTTTGACCATTTATCAATTGGAGCAGTCTATTTTCTATTGTAGTTATTTGTAGTCATGTCCTATACCTCACCTCAGCTAGGTGGCACATTGGATAGTAGGTTTGGAATCAGGAAGACTCATATTCCTGAGCTCAGATCCGAACTCAGATATTTACTAGTTGTATGATCCTGGGCAAGTCACTTAACCAAATTTGCATCATTTTTTTCTTCTATAAAATGAGCTGGAGAAAGAAATGGCAAACCACTTCAGCAAGTGGGCTCACAAAGAGTCAACTTGGAAGTTGTAGTAGTGATGGAACAACAACTACTTATCCCTTGCACCTCTCATCATGTAACCCTCCTCACACATACATCCCATTTCTGCTTCGAGGATAGCAAAGTGCTATAATGTTTGCAAAAAAAAAAAAACTTTTGCAAATATTACTTCATTTTATGCATATGACAACGGAGATAAGTGCTATTTTATCTCTATTTTACAGATAAGGAAACTGACGTTAGAAGAGATTAAGTGTTTTGCCATGATCATACAGCATGTGAGTGTCTTGAGACAGGATGTGAACTCAGATCTTTCTGATTCCTGATCCAGCACTCTACCACTCAATGAGAAAGAAGGAATGAATAAAGGAGTGAGAGGAAGCATTGAAAAGTTCAGTACCAAGTGATTGGAACCCAAAGACCAAAACAAGGACCCCTCTTGCTATCAAGAGATCCTTATATTCTGATTTGAGAACAATGGTCTGGGGAGAGTCACTTTTGACTGAAAAGATACAAGGATGGTTAATGGGAACTACTTGAGTAGGACAGGAGTGTCTTAGAGTCAGATCAACAGGCTCAGCTTATTTTAAAATTTTCAATGTGAGCATTTATACCTTAGAAATTATGAGGGTTTGATTTTTGTTGATTGTCTACACTTAAGAAATAATGGAGAAAATGGCAATAATGAGGGATAGACTTAAGTGTGCCCTGCACCCATTATCGCCTCTTCTCTCTCAGAGCTGATTGTTAAACATTTGCCAGCACACTCACAGCACACATCCCTTCCAGGATTAATGGCAGGCTTGATTTGATCACAGTTTCAGAACTGGAAAGCTGGGGGGGGGGGGAGGTTATGGGCAGGAGTGCCAGTTGACTGATGAGAAGATTGCCAAGAGATTGGGGAGTAAAGAAAAGCATGGTTGAGCCTTATTCTGAATGTCAGGCACTGTACTAGGCACCCATGTGGAATGATAAATAGATATAGTCTAACTCTAGGGAGTTAATTGGCAGATGGTTTGCCCTGACTCTCAAGCTAGCAAGTTTCCAAGGCAGTATTTGAATCCAGTCCTTTCTGACTCCAAGCCAAATAGCGGGTGCTGTCTTACATTGCTAATTATAAGTGTTCCATAAACATTTGTTAAAAGAATGAATGAAGATGATTTAGCTCATACTAATCTCCTATCATTAGCAAAGTACATGTGGGAGGTAATCACTTTAAAATGCTGGTTTTTCTAGTTCTCACTCTGTAAAAACTGTAATCCAAATGACTGAAGAAAAATTCAGGTTTCATTGGAAAACTATAGGAGTCAGTGTATCTACAGTCAATTCCCTACCGACCCTGCCATTTTGAGTGACATTGAACAAGTCTCTGATTTCTGCTTTTCTATCTAGAAAATGGGAATAATTATGTTGTCCAGTTGTCTGTCAGAGAAGTTGTCAGGATTAATTCAATGGTGTTTCTAAAGAGGCCTCTTGGAAGGAGTATACCCCATAAGGAACCAGTCTTCCCGTAGCTCTTATGTTCGTGCATGACTTAGTGGTTTGGTAGATCGCTTGTTTTTTTTTCCCAAATAACTCATATTGTGTCACCAGCTGTCTCCATGCTCTTGAGTCAAACAGGATTTTGTATACATTACCTTCTGATGCATTTGAAAATTAGATTTGGTTCATCTCCAGTCTCTTTTTGGAAGTTTGCATATTGCTTATCATCAGTGACCATATGTTTATGCAATTTCCAGCCAAATATTGTTGAATAACTGAGATAATATTTAAAACAGCCTACAGCAGTGTGAGCAGACTGAGACTTTTTTTTATTCCTTATTATTTTCTGCTGTTTTAAAAGCCTCATCCCAATATTTTAAGTTGTTTCCTTTTTGGGATCACAGGGGATGCTTTCAGACTTTCCTCAACCAGGTATTTTACCCCAAACAATAATATCACATAAAACATAAGAGACCATCTTAAAATGAAATTGAGGGGAAAGATTTTAAACGAAATCAAAATGGTGTAGAGTAGTTATTTCATAAAGGCCGAATTCCAAGTGCTATAAAATATGATGATTTCCCTTCTTGACTTGGATTTGACTTTCCTTTTTAAAATGTGACAACATCTGAATTCCTTTGGACTCAAATATGTGACTTTCAGGCCTATATAAAATCTAAACTTAATTTCTAGTCAAAGTTGATGTGAAAGCGCCATCTGGAAGTTGATACAATGGCAAATCCAACCATTTCTGAGAAATTGTCAGGGTTTGGAGTCCCTCCCAGAATCCTGATTTAGTAGTCTCTAAGCTTTCACCAAGTCTGTAAAGAACACAAATCTGTTTTGTTTATACATAGCCTCATTACAATGTGCACCTTTCTCCATTTAGTTTTGCCAGTGTCATCTCACTGTACCAGAAAATCAAATTCCCGATGCCATATTAGCTAGTCTTACTGTATAATGTGTTATTTGGATTAATTGAATTTTTTGGTTAGCTTATTAACCAATTTATAAGATGATATATTTCCTGAATAAAAGTCATAACTGGGAGAAGCCTAAGGGATCATGTAGAATCCAAACTTTTATGGTAAAAAAAATGAAACTTATAGAAATTAATTTACCTTGCCAAGACAAAACAGTTCAGCAATAGGCCTAGAAAAGCCCACAATGTGCGTTATTTCACTCTTTATCTAATATTCCTTTAAAATTTCATCTTTATTAGAATGGCAAATAAAAAGAAACTATTAAATTTCATTCTGACTTTTTAAAGTAACATACTTATTAGACAAGAGAAAAACTAAAAAGAAGGAATTGTGGGTCTGGACAAGTAACAGACTTAATATATAGAACTGGAATAAGAGTCAGTGACACTTAGCAACAAGAGACCAAGATGTCAAAACTAGTTCTAAGAATAGTGGCAGCAGATGGCTCGTTAATTCACCTAAAACCCCCAACCTTCACTATACCTGTTAGTTTTCATGAACTTTTTAAGCTTCCTATTTTTACTTTTGTCACCCTGCTGCTGCTCCCCAGCCTTCCTCATGCCATGTCAAAATATGTACCCTTTCATCTCCTCCTGTTTTTGTGTGTGATTCTAGGAACAGTTATCAAATTGATGGTCTTATTGTGGGGAACAGATTGCCCACCAGTTACAGTTCACTGAACTCACCATCCATCCCTGTAACTTTGCTAATCAAAGCATCTCTTCTTACTCCTGCTTCCTAATGAGTATTGTTTCCCCCCATTGGACTGTATACTCCTTTGGACCAGACACTCTTTTGCTTTTTTGTATTTGTATTTTTTGTATTTTTTTGTGTTTGCATACTCAGCACTTAGCACATTGGCAGTTAGTAAATTCTTAATTTTTTTTATTCATTTTTTCATTATTTATATGGAATTTGAGGAGGTTTTCATTCTTTATCAAAACCATCTTTATATTAATTGAAACCATTAGGGACATGTGTTAAATTTCTAACATATTTTAATGTATAACTTTTTATATTTTAATTTTTATATTTTTGTGGGACTCCTTTGTAAGGGATTTAACATTATGATTCATAAAACATTTTGGAAAATTTGTAAATAAGAATTCCAGGACCTGGGACAAATTCAACTAGTGGATTGAGATAGTTTGGGAATCCCCCAAAATACTGTTGGTGAAGCAAGTATAGTTGATTATTATTGTTAGTTCTGATCTTCTGGCCAAAGAGTACTAGATGGTTAATCGACCTCAATAGGCTGTAGCCATCCTTGCATAGTAGTACAAAATGATGAAGGATTAGAGAGGCATGGAAGACTGGCAAACGGAGAAGTTGGGATTCTGGAAGAAAATCCATATTTATCATGTGCTAATTATCATCACAGCTACCAGATCAAACATCTGTTTTATTAATTAAAAAATACAAAAGTTCTATAACCAAGACTAGATCGTTGAGACATCAAGTACTGAATTATAAACACCAAGAAGAGAGTAGTTTTTTTTTTTTTTAATAAAAAATTTAGTTCCTTCAAGACTGGAAGAATTAGGGAGCCTATTGACACCAAAAAAGATCTAGGCTAGTAAGTATGTACTCTCAATATTTTGTCTTGTCACATATCAAGAAACCTGCCAGAAAATACAAGTAAACTCTCTTTATTACGGTTTAGTCATTCAGAAATCCAAAAAAAAATTCAAAAATCTAAAATCTAAAATATCTATATAGAGTTAATCAAATTCAGTATATATATATATATATATATATATATATATATATATATATATATATAAAGGTCATGCTTTTACATGCTTCAAATGTCCCCTCTCTTCTCTCCAACAATGTCACCCTTCTTACTCCTAGTAAGAAATAGTCAAAAGAAGCCCCAAAAGGCGAAAGATTATGTGCCAGGCTTGTTTAGGAAGCAGTAATCTGGACTGGAGAAAAGGGACAAGAGGGCCCCCAACTTCAGGACTGAGATACATCTGTGAGTCTTTGCCATCTTCACTACCGTGACATTTCCTGGGGCCATGTCACCCTTAGAGATACATTTGCAGAGCAGGATAGAATGAGTTCACCAATGCCCTGAGATATAGGTCAGAAGTGGTTTTTTGAGCAGGATGAGGAATTGAAAATACTGCTTGTTTTACAAATTGTGAAAATTCAGATCCATTAGTCTAGGGAGGAGATTAATTAGAAATATAATAATTTGAAGCAATGAAAAGCAGTATCATAAGAAGAATCATGCTATTCCACTAAGAATACTGGATTTATTATCCAAAAGTTTGTGTTTGAAACTCTATTTTTCTATTTAAGAACTGTTCTACAATGTTTACCTTCTCATTTTACAAGGCTAGTGACAGGTTAAATGACTTGCCCAAGATCACACAGGTAGTAATTATGCATAGTGTGATTTGAGCCCAGGTCTTCTGATTATAATAAATTTAAGATTTATAAAACTCTTTTCTAAAACAAACCAAAAAACCCTCTGTGATATGGGTGGTACCAAATACTATATTACAAATTTTAAAAATGAGAAGACCAAGGCCCAGTTGGAATGAGTTTTCCATCTAAATATTATGACAAATTGGCCCTTCCCACATTAGTTATTATTCTATTATCCTATTAAAAAATAAGCAAACAAACAGAAGAGGAGGAAAGTTAACAGTGGCCTAAAATGAATAATGTATTTTTTTCTTTTTACAAAATTGTCCTGGACCCATATAATAGCAATTTTCATTAATTTTCCTCCCCATGTTTTATTTATTAATTTTTAGTCACATAAAAGGTAGAAATCAGTGAGAATTTGTGGTTGATTTTTTTTTTCTGTCACCACACTACTTGAGCAAATGGCATCTTTTTTTCTAGGCCTCAGTTTACTCATCTATAAAATGAAGGGGATGTCTTAGGTGACCTCTTAGGTAACTTCCATCTCTAAATCTGTGTTCAGAGTTCTTCCTGGAACTCGATCTTATAACGACAAGCTCATGTGTTCACTCTATGAGAGTGCTTGTTAAAGTCATCAGGATTAAGTAGATGGAAACAAAAATATAAATCTCAAAGTATTTCTGAGTTATTTATTGATTTTATAATATCAGAGAATCACAGATTATGATCTGGAAGAAAACTCAGAGACCAGCTAGTCTAATCCCCTTATTGTACAGGTTAAGATTTTATATCACACACACATACATACATGTGTATATGTATATATGTGTAATATGCACATATACATATATATGTGTGAGTGTGTGTGTAAAGAGAGAGACAGAGATGGAAAGAGAATGGAATCATTTTCTCCTGTTATCAAAACAGCCATTTTCCCTCCCCCACTCTCTCCAGACTGTAAGGAGAATTTCACAATCAAGCTCCAGAACTGTGATACTTTGGGGCAGAAGCTAGAAATTTCAGCATATACATATATATAAAAGGACAGAAGGGGAAAGAATGACTTCTCTGGAGAAGCACACAGCCCCACTGCGGCCTTGCATTGCCCAGGGCTTGCAATCCCAAGCAAGTATATGTTTTTGGGCAAGGCAAAGGAAGAATGGGGTCTGGAAAGTAACTCTACTGGTGATTTTATAGACATCATCTCTAATCAACTGAAGTCTGTGTTTAAGTGCTAAAAACTTTGGCAGGGCAGGGGAATAAAGGAGAAGGAAGAACCAAAAAAATATCAAAACTAGTTCACATCCTTAGTCTGTATACAACAGAGCTAAGAAGATATATTGAAAAATATTCAAAACATAGATTATGATTAACATCTAGCCTGTGTTATATAAACCCAATACCTGGCATATATAACAAGCAGTCATTTATTAAGCATTTGTAGTGTATCATCTACCTATTCAATCTATCTTTCTATCTGTCCATCTCTGTTTCTGTCTTTGTCTCTCTGTCTCTTCTATCTCTCTATGTCTCTCTCTCTCTCTCTCTGTCTCTATTTCTATGTTTCTCTTATCGTCTCTTTGTCTCTCTGACACACTCTCTCTTTTCTCTCTCTCCCTCTGTGTCTGTCTCTCTGTCTCTCGCTCTGTCTCTATCTCTATCTCCCTATTTCTCTCTGTCTCTATTTCTGTCTCTCTGTCTCTCACTGTCTCTGTCTCTATCTCCATCTCTGCATCAATTCTGTCTCTCTCTCACTGTTTCTTTGTGTCTCTCTCCCCTCCCTGTCTCTCTCGCTCCCCCTTGCTCCTTTTCTCTCTATCTCTGTTATCTGTCTCTCTCTTTCACACTCTATCTCTGTCTATCTACATCTCTCTTGTTTTTTTCTGGCAGTGCAGCGTATAATAGAGTGCTAAACCTTGGCGTCAGGAAAAATAGGCTTGAATCCAGGCTCTGACATTCACTAGCTGTGGGATTAAATCCCTTAACCCCAAAGAGTCTCAGCTTCTTCACCTATAAAATGGAGATAATAATACTCTCCGGACTTGCTTTCTAAAATCGTTCTAAAGAAAAAGTATTACAAACCCTAAAAAGCTACCTAAATGTAAAGAATAGTGATCCTTATAAATAAAATAGACATTCAAAAGGGAAGAGGAATTATTGTAAAGACTGGAGTAATTAGAAAATAGCTTCATACAAGAGATAAGTCTTGAAGGTGTCAGGATTCACTTAAGAAGGGGTGGAGAACCAAAAGAGAACAATTAAATATGAGAAAACAGAACGTTTGGGAGGGAAGGGAGAAGCAAAAGTATTAGGTTTAACAAAGGCATTGTTGTAGGAATGACAGTGACATTTTCACAAGACTGTGAAAAGCCTCTTCTTAGAGAAAAAAAAAAAAGACATTTATAACATTTGAGTAGGAAATTATGGAAGCTTAGTGTCTCTAGAGAGGGTATCTGTAGCATTACTTCTCTTAGAGAATAGGGGCCTACTCTATAATTTTAGTTCATACCTCCTTTGCAGGGCTTCATCATATTTATAGTTTTGTGGGGGTATTGTTTGTTTGCTTTGTTTTATTTTGTTTGATTTAATCAGCTCCCCCAGTCATTTTTTGACAACTCCCTCACTCCCCTGTTACTTCACATACCTGTCTGCATTTCTACCTAGTACTTTGTGGGGACCTTCTCCAGTTTTGTGACCCACCCCAATAAGTCTATTTAATCCCTGATCTGGGCCTTCCCCTCTTGTCTGTCCTGTCTTAATATCACCAAGTTCTATGACAGACACAGATACTTAGGGTGTCAGGTCACACAATTTTGGTTTTCCCATTATTTTAAAATAAATAACAATAACAATGGGAAAAATCATAGAACATAAATGACTCAACAGTTAATTTTTTTACATTCAAATATGTGTTCCAATTCTTCTCGAAAGGCTGATAGCACAGAAAGTTAAAGATACCCTGTAGTAACTGTCATTGTCAAAAATGAGTATGGGCAAGTTCATATGTCAATTTGATATTTTAATCTTTGGAATAGAGTTATCTACTATAACAAAAAAGAAGACCAACGGCAAACTGTAATAATTCTCCAAAAGTGACATTTGAGGGATAGGGATCTTCACAGGGAATTCAAAGATGAGGAAATGCTTTCTCTCAATGATATTTGTCACTTGGTGTTCTGAGAGAATTGCCTTGAACACTTCAGGATTTAAGTGATGTACTCAGGATCAGAGAGCCAATATATGTCAAAGCTGTAACTTGAACTTGACTTCCTGGTCCTTCGGCCAATTCTCTGTTCACTATGCCTTGATGTCTCTCTGATGGTGGGGGAATTTTTAAGAACAATCTTCTGACCAGAAAGTGCCTTGATGGAGTGTCAAATTCCTTTGTTGTGAAAAAAAGAAAGAGAAAGAACAACTCAGAATAAAAAGGAAGGCGTCTTTTTGTTGGCCATGTACCCTGAGGTTTCTTTTTAGGTTTTAAAGATGGTTGGATACCTTTCACATTTGAAATCTTGTCTTCAAACAAACCTTTGTTCTTACATATTTAAGTCTGAATTTCCTTTTCCATTTTTGGCTTTTGCTAATGATATAGTGCAATGAAATGAATATTCCCCAGTCCTTGAAAGCCCAAATGGCTATAAAACTGAACTCAGAGCATGAGTTCCATGGCCCAAAGCTGCATCTTTTTAACTTATCCTCTCTCTATCTTTCCTGGCAGATGACATTTGATCCAGAAATCTTCTTCAATGTTTTATTACCCCCAATTATCTTTCATGCTGGATATAGTTTAAAGAAGGTAAGTTCGAGTGATATATCTCTTTCTACCTTCTTCCCCCCATAGAAAAATCTAATGACATGATCTAGTCAGACAATTCTACTTTAAATAAGAGACAAAATGTAGAAACTTTTTGCTCATAAATGTATTTATCTCATTTATTTATGGTTAAGAACAAACCTTTGTTCTTACATATTTAAGTCTGAATTTCCTTTTCTATTTTTGGCTTTTGCTAATGATATAATGCAATGAAATGAATATTCCCTAGTCCTTGAAAGCCCCAAATGGCTATAAAACTGAACTCAGAGCATGAGTTCCATGTGATTCTTAACCTGAACATTAAAAACATTTTTGTTAACTATATTTCAATATGTTTAATTCCCTTAGCAATCCTATAAAATTTATTTTATGCATTTTAAAAACATCATTCTATGGACATTTTCAACAATAAAGTGATTCAGGTAAAGTCCAATGGATGTGTGATGGAGAGAATCATCTGCATCCCAGAAAGTGGACTATGAGGGCTGAATGTGGATCACAACATAGTATTTTCACTTTCATTGTTGTTTGCTTGCTTTTTTCTTTCTCTTTTTTCCCTTTTTGATCTGATTTTTCTTGTATAGCATGATAAATGTGGGAATATATATAAAAGAATTGCATATATTTATCATATATTGGATTACTTGTCGTTTGGGGGAAGAGAGAAGGGAGGGAAAAATTTGGAACACAAAGTTTTTTGAGGGTGAATGTTGAAACCTATCTTTGCATGTATTTTGAAAATAAAAAGCTATTATTTAAAAATAAAA
Source organism: Sminthopsis crassicaudata (assembly GCF_048593235.1). Lineage (NCBI taxonomy): Eukaryota > Metazoa > Chordata > Mammalia > Dasyuromorphia > Dasyuridae > Sminthopsis > Sminthopsis crassicaudata. The sequence goes on from NC_133619.1 coordinate 48,951,174, forward strand.
TATAAATATTTTATAATATATCATATGATCAAATAAAAATTAAATATAAAAAATTTTAAAAATATATAATTCTGTGACTTTGCCCTACTCCATGGCATAGAAAGGTAAAGATGCCCCTGTATTAGATTATCATTGCCATAAACAATCATAGATAACTCCAGTGAGCATAAATTCTGGCAAAGTGATCCAAGCTAGAAAGGTGTTACATATGGACCCAGCTTCTCTATTTCTTATCCAACCACAAGACAGGCTAAGTCAGGAGAGGCTAATCACCAGGTTGGCTTCAGGCTTGGCCATGGAAACTCTTCGAGAACATTCATTAAGTTGCAGTGAGTTTATGATCTGTATCAGAGGAGGAAAGTGCCCATCATAGGCCCTCAAGTGTTGAAGTAAAAATGTCTTTGGGACAATCTCATATCCCAGATTTTTACTTTTCTTTAAGTAATAGCAGCTAGCATTCATATAGTGATTTAAAGTTTGCAAAGTACTTTTCACATATTATGTCATTTATTCTTATAAGGTTCCTACAAGATAGTTACTTTAAGTTTTATTATTTCCAAGTTACAGAAATAAACACAGAAAATCACAGTTTCAATAACTTGTTCAAGACCATACAGCCAATAAATAGCCAAGAAGAAATTCAAACTCTATTTATTCTAAAACCAGTATTTTTTCTATCACATCACATCACATCACCTTGGAGATTATTGATACCGCTTGAATGCCTAATTTCCTTTTATTTATTTTTTCAATAGCATTTATTTTTCCAAATACTATGCAAAGGTAGTTTTCAATATTCACCTATAAAAAGTTCTGCATTCTAAATTTCTTTCTCTCTCCTCCTAACACCAAAATAATAAACAGTCCAATGTAGGTTAAACATATGCAGGTCTTGAATTCCTAATTTTAAGGTCCAATAATTCTGATAGTGAAAATTTTTAATAAATCACCAATGATTTGTTCATTAAAAAACTTAATAGGAACAAGTACAAATGTCAATTAGTATTAGGAATACAAATCTAGAGCCTTCTAGGTTGGCATTTCTGTATATCACGGTTTAATCATTCAAGCAAAGTATTATTTTTTAAAAACCATTCAGTTCATTGTTATCCTATTTTCCCTCCTTCCTGCTTCCTTTGCCCTCTTCTTAACTTATTCAGAAGTATTTAGCAGGAGGGAAAATGATAAAGGAAAAAAGTAGCTCTATTATAAAGCTTCTTAAACTGTATGTAACAATACCATATGAGGTCTTGTAACTAAATGTGGGAGTTGCAAAATTATAATTGATTATCAGTAAATGTTTTATTTGCATATCTACTTTACATACCTGTATACCTTAGATCATGTAAAAATTTCTTAAGTGAAAAGAAGTCATGAGTAGAAAAAGTTTAAGAAAATCTACACAAGAATCAAAGCACTTGAATTCAAATTCCTCCTTTAACAGTTACTTGAAAGATCTTTGGCAGGTCGTTTTCTCCCTCAGTAAGTTTCCTAATCTGTAAATTGAAGATGGAGAACTAAATAGTCTCTGACATCCTTTTCTCCAAAAGTCATCACTGTACAAAATGAAATGTGTCTTGGTTTAAAATTTTGAAATTGTGATCAAATTCTTATGGGCCTTTTTTTTCTCTATGAAATTTCTACTCATTCCAATCATTATTCACTATCTTTCTTATGCTATTTGTTTTCCAGAGGCATTTTTTCCGAAATTTGGGATCAATTTTAACATATGCTTTTTTGGGAACTGCAATTTCCTGTATTGTTATTGGGTAAGTAAAGCCTCAAGCGTAGAATGCTGGCTGATACTCATTGTTGATACTGTGTTGAAAGATGTACTGTTACATTGACTGAAGGCATAGAAATCACCTGGATTTATTGAAATGGCGTGTCTTCAATATTTTAAACTTTGTAATCATTTTCAGCAATATTCAGCCACATAAACAATAATTGGTTTTTAGATGGATATATGTAATCTCTGTTATTCACAAGTTTTCTTTATAAAACTTTGTGGGTTAACTTTAACAAGAGAGTAAAAATATTCTATTTATTTGCACATTCTCTTCTGAACTCTATTTTCCTGTAAATTCATTTGAATTCATTGCTGTTGAGGTAATTATTTCTATAATGATAATTGTGTATTTTTTCTGATTTTGCTTTCTTCATTTTGCTTGTTTAGGAGAATTTTAAAACATTTGCCATTTCTTACTATATGATAATGTTCCATTATGTTCATATCTTACAATTTGTTGAATTATTTCTTAGTCATGAGAAACATAGGCTATTTCAATTTTTTCTTTTTCTTTTACAAATAATGCTTCTATTTTTCTACTACAAATAATGCTTCTTTATTTTTGTACAAATAGGTCTTCTTTTCCTGCCTATAACTCTCTTAGGTTACTCGAGTATGTGGTCACTAAGTTAAAACACATGAAATTGTGTAGTTTTTATTCTAAAAGTGCCTTCCAAAAATATCACAATAAGCCATAGCTTAACTAATAATTGATTTCCACAATTCCATCAGTCTATTCTACCATTTAAAAATTATCTTTGTTAGTTAACATATGAAAATGGTATTTTAGGATTGTTTAAACATATTTTCCTCAGGTTATTAAAATAGAACAGTTTTTTGAGGGTTAAATATTGATGAATCATGTTTCTAATTTAGATAACTATCTTTTTTTTTCAATTTAGGCATTTATCTATTGGAAAATGGATTTTAATCTTATAAATTCATTTCCTTATAGATTTTGTATGTTAGATTTTTAATATAAATATTTACTTTAAGCATAAATGTTTATGGCAAACTTTTAATCTTTTTCTCTCTTATTCTGTATGCATTATTTTGTTTTGTGAAACTTTTTACATTTATATTTTCAAATACTTTAGTTCCTTACTTTTATTCTATTTGTCGAACAGGTAAGAATTTTCTTCCTCTGCACAACTAGTATAAACATATTCACTTTTCTTCTTTTTTTAATAACTAAAATATTTAAATTCTTTATCTATGTGGAATTTATGATGGTGTATCATGCAAAATGTAGAAGTAACATTTGTTTCTAAGGTTACTTCTATCTTTAAATCTATGATCTTATGATTTAATAAGATTTGTGGGTTTTTTGACGTGTTGCTCTAACATTTTGTCTAATTATGTTTTATACTTTACTAAAACAAACATAGTGTTTTATGATGGCAGTTGAACAATAGTGTCATAGATTTATCGAAAAGTTAAACATTTATTAAATTTTGGAGATACACACAAAACCACAAAGCCTGATTTGCCCCCAAGGCATTTACATTCCAATTGAAGAACATAACTCTGATTTAGACTAGGGAAAATCTTCGAATTAGGTATACAATCTCTCATATTCCTTAGTTGTAATACTTGCCTATCTAATCTATAACATTAACTTTGATAATATTTTCAATCAGAAAATTTGAGATTGATTAATAAGTTTCTCTTTCATTTGATAAAACCCCTCGAAACTCTTGTCAATGTACTCTTCCAAATAAATTTTAACAATTTTACTCTACTATCCCTTCCTGCCTCCCTTTCAGAAATCTACTTAATATAACAAATACTGTTTTTGAAAAAAAATAAAGAGAATAAAATAAGTAAAACTGATGAAAAAATCTGAAAATATGTGTCATATTTGTAGTTCTCTCCTTTCTGCAAAGGGATCAGTTGGCAGTCTTGTTACATATATATATATATATATATATATATATATATATATATATATTTTTTTTTTTTTTTTTCTTTTGAGCCAGATTTGTTTTTTATAATTTTGAAATTCTCATTATTGCATATATGTATGTGTGTTCTCTCATTTACATTGTTGTTGCCATTGTATATATGGTTTTCTTGGTTCTGCTCACTTTACTCTTAATCAGCTTGTACAGATTTTCCCATGTTTCTATGTGTTATCCCATTTATCATTTCTAATAACAATAATGTTTCATTACATTCATGTACTACAATTTGTTTATCCATTCCACCTTTTAATAGGTATTTGCTAAATTCTCAGTTCTTTGCAATCACTAAAAGTGGTGCTGTTCAGTATTTTGGTGTATATTCTTATCAAATGCCTCCATGGGGGTATGATTTCGTAATGGAATCTGTGGGTCAAAGAATATGGACATTTTACTAACTTTTTGTATAGTTCCAAATCACTTTCTAAAAATGGTTGGATTGATTCACAGTACCACCAATAATGTACCAGTGTTCATCTCTTTCCCACAACTCATTCAACAACTGATTATTCTTGTTATTTGTTATCATTGTGTAACTTCTCATTCCTCGTCAGCTGAAAACTTTTAATAGAAAAATGAGGTGAAAAAATTTAGTATCGTGAAAATTCCTAGAATGACATGTTTTTTGGTTTATGCACTAGAAATTCTTGAACTGTTATATGACTATTGTGTGAACAAGATAAGCAGCCATATAACTCTGTCCACTGAGCCATCTAGCTACCTCCAGTGAGTCCCAGTTACTTTTATTCAAATATTTCCTTTATATACTTCATACACATTTATTAAACTCCTGGCATGTGCCAGGTAATATGCTAGGTATTAGGGATATATGGACTTAAGAAACTTACGTTCTATTCAGGTAATGTGTTTACATAGATAAGTAAGAACAAGATAATTTGAGGAGGGAGTGAGTGTTCATTTCTTAGGAGTATCAGGAAAGGGTAGGGGGCTGGAAACTGAGCAGAGCTCAGTAGGAACTTAGGATTCTAAAAGGTCAAAGAGGACCATGACTTCAGAGAGGCGATACCATGCCATGCAAGTGAATTGCATTTAAGTACAAGGTTACCTGCCTCACCTTCCCCTCCAGAGCCATCTGGGTCCGGTGGCCAGATAGAGATCAGAATTACTGGAAGTGGCCCTGAATGAAATGGGAGACCTTACTCTTTTTAAGCTAAGTCTTCAACAGGTCTCAGTAATTAAGTCTAGGTATCAATTGAGGCAATAAGACAAGGAGTAAGAAGTAGAAGGCTGAATTTGAGGCACAGTTGTCACATGTTGGAGATAATTCTCCTTTTCTTAGACTAGATGGGCTCTTTTATCTCCGAATCCATGAGCCCATGAATCTAATGGTTGGCAGGCTGGATTTAGTCTGTATAGTAAGCTGGAAAGTTACCAAAAATAAAAATCATAGTTCTCTTATCCTTAGGAATTCAGAATCTGGAGGAAGAAAAGATATATATTATAGCAATGCCATATGCAAAAAGGGCTTATGCATTTTTGGGGGGATGAAAGGAAGCTGTAAAGAAATTAAATTATCCAAGGTTCCAGTAGCTTAAGGGAGATAAGATGATTCAAGAATGGATTCATCCAAGGACTGAATCTTGAACAGAAAATTAATGGATAAGGACATCCTTCCTTCAGGACATTATATGCAGTTTGTATAGCCTTTGTCCTGATTAGGAAACAGCAAGTAAATTTCTTGCCTAGAAAGCCACATTCATGGATGTCATGCAGAAAAGAGATGAATTTATTCTTCTTGGCTTGAGAGAGGAAACCTTATAGCAACGGGAGAAACTTGTAAAGAGGAAAACAAAAGTTTCCAATAATTGTTGCTGTTATTGTTCAGCTGTTTCAATCATGTCCAACTCTTTATCTGATCCTATTTGAGGTTTTTTGGCAAATTTTTACTGGAATGGTTTGCTATTTCCTTCTCCAGCTCATTATATGGGTGAGGAAATTGAAGTAAATGGGTTAAGTGATTTGCTCAGGGTCACACAGTTACTAAGTGTCTCAAGAAGTCTTTCTGACTTCATGTCTGTTGCTCTATCTACTGTATCCACTTGGCAATTAGAGCTGACCTAAAATGGGACAGAGTACCTCAAAAAGCAGGTGTACCTCCTCACTTGAGCTCTGAAATTGATGGCTGAATGATGACTTACCAGTTCTGTGGTGGGGGATATGATTTGGACCATATGGTCTTTGATGGCCTTGAAATTTTGTGCTTCATATAAAACAAGACAAGAACAGGTGGGAATGTTGACTATCATAAGACCTTAAAGGCTGGGATCAAAAGTTTTGATTTAGTGTAAGAAGCAATTGCCAAGAATTGTAGAATTCAGAAAAGGGCTCTGATATAAAAGAAACTCAGTAATAAATTTGGCTTAGTTTTGACCTTAATTATTTCCATCTCCATGAATAAATGATGGATTTTTCTAAGCAAGAGCTATGGCTGGCCATGCAGCTGAGCAACCATAGATGGATATGTCCATTTTTATGAATTGTCAGTGGTGTTTGGATAATCTTACATTGTTTCAGTAACCAGATGTACCCAACTTTTTGTTAATACAGCATGAACAGATTTAACTGGGAGTTTATTTGACCACATTCTTTTTATAGAAACAAGAAAATCTTTAAAAGATCAGCTATTTCTGAAGTTGCTTCTGATTATATTTGTTCCATTCTTGATTATCAAACAATTTTTCTTGTATATTTGGAAACTATATTTCATCTTTTTGATCCTTTGGGAGTTTGCTTCATTTTTTATTAATAATTTTAATACTCTAAATCTCCAGCAACTCATGTAACACGGTTAGATAATAAGGGAAATTGGCATAATGCTGACTATCAGCATGTTTATCTTCTTGAAAGAAAAAATAGCCGTGCAAGAAATGTTTCTTATTTCTTGGGCAATAAAAGCAGCATTCTTCCTGCCTTAATTCTAATGAGGAGTTACAAACAAATGCCAAATTTTAAAATTGGGAAAACATTTTCGAAGAATGAAAATGTCTAAGCATAAAGAACTGCATAAAGAGGCAGGTAATTTATATGCTACACATTTAATTTCCCATAGGACCTTGCAGCTAGTTAGTCTCTACAGTATATTTATGGAGCAAAACATGTCCTTCTTTGGAGTCTGTTTCTTTAGCTTCACTTAGCTAGGTGAAACAGTGGATAGATCACCAGCCTTAGAATCAGAAGGATCTGAATTCAGAACTGGCCTCAGAAACTTACTGTGTGACCCTGAGCAAATCACTTAACCCTGTTTGTCTCAATTTCCTTATCTGTAAAATGACCTATAGAAGGAAATGGCCAAGGGCTCCAGTATCCAAGAAAATCCCAAATAGGGTCATGAAGATATAGATCTGGAAAATAACTGAATAACAAATGAAGCAATATCAGAATTAACAATTGCCCTCTCATCATATCCTAACTTCTTAGAATGAGAGAGAGAAATAACTTACCCTTCACCCACCCAAGCTTTAAGTGGGTTTTAAAATGGGAGTAGAAATTAGAAACAAGAGAATTCCATGTATGGAGGATGGGCATTGCAAACTTTAAGGGCTACCAATTGGGAAGGAAAGAGAAAAGTATGGACAGGTATTTACCTAAATCACCTCTGGGAGTAATATCTTCAGTGTCTTTTGATGAATTTCAAATTATTGAGAATGTCTTTGGTGAACTTTAAATTTTGAACAAAAATTCTGATTTATAAAATCTGAAAAAAAGAAAGATGTTTGTGTGTTTATTGATAGATAGATAGATATGAATACAAAATCCACCGTATTGTGGTTCTGGACAGCTTTCAGGGAGATTTCAGATGTAGGGGGAGACATGCCCTCTCAGAGGAGGACATTCTTCACTCACGCCTCTTGAATGGAGAAACCTCTTGTTCAGTCTTCCAGTATCAGTCTGGCCTCCTATCAATGCCAGGGACCATGACTTGCTCTTCTGACTTTGCACTGTTTGGCAACTTTTCCAAATACCAGCTTACAATTGGTTTTACAGGAAAGCACATGCTTTGTCCTCTTGCTGGTTTGCAGATAAAACATCAAAATTACTAGCCAGTTGAAGGTAGATAGCAGGCTAAATAACACAGAATTTCTGGAGGAGAAGTACTTTTTGTTTTCAACATAAGGTATGAAACTCAGACTGTGTTAGAATAGAATTCCACTGGGGAGCAGAAGGGAGGTACAAAACAAGGGATACTGGCACAAGGCCACTGCTGGGGGGAAGAGCTCAACCTAACCTGCCACATGGGAAACTCCTAATTTTAATTAATTCTTTTTGATAACAAGGTATTAAGATCTATTGTTTCTATGCTGCTGAAGTCCCATTAAATTAAATTCTGAATCTTGGGGCAAAGCCTAGCATGACTTTGATGCCCCCAGTCCCATGTAAATTCCCCCAATTAAACATAAAATTGAAAACAGACATTGTTTCATTTTAATTCCCAAATTTAGCAGAGTGCCTGGCATATAATTAACATTTATTACCCACTTGCTGCTCATTCTCTGGGACTGTGTGCTTTATAGAGTATGTATCTGGAAGCATGTATTTATATGAATTGTCACAGTTCATGTAATTTTATGTAGAATTGCCAAGAAAAGATGAATTCACCAAATAAGACTTGCTTCTATTGTTTATATCAATTCCTCAGAAATGTAGGTGCTGTCATTGATTCTGAGTTTTTCCAATATATGTAAGAGTATTGTAGGGCAGAGCCAGTCTTATCAGCGTTTCTAAGTTAATTCTCATGGAATTCTGGAATTCTTCATTTCACCCTTTTCTAATCTATCTTTTCCCTCTCCTTCATATATTTCTTCCCTCACATCTCTTAACTATAGCCTTAGTCATTCAGTCCAACAAAAGGCATTTATTTAATCCTTGCTGTATCTCATGTATTGTGTTAAGCATTAAAAATACAAATACAAGCATAAAGAAAAACAATCTCGCCCCTCAAGAAACCGACATTCTTAGTTGGGGAACACAAGACACATAAATAAGGACATAGAGAAATGGGAGATAAAAGTACCTGGAATTTAATCATGGTGGAGAAAGTCTACAGAAATGGGTATCTTTCTTAAATGGAGGTTCTCAAAGAGAGAGAATGCAGGGGTGGATAGTGCAACTAATATGTGAATTCAAGAATTGTAAAGAGCTTCCTGGAGAATTATAACAAATGGACAGCCTAAAGAGGAATGGTCCAGGTCCGTCCTGCCTTGGCAGACTAAAGACCCAGGTTATAATAGTGTAGAAGGCTCATGGAGTTCTAAGCATCATTGATGTATTCTGATTTGAGACAATAACAGATATCTCTGGTGTCAGAAAAAAAAAGAGTGATGATTTAAATACATAGATGTATATATATGTGTATATATACATATATATGCATATATCTAAATTTTAAAGTATAGTCTGAACCAGAGATCTTTTTTGTATACAGATCTATGTATGTGCCAGAATGCACCAGAGCCTATTTCCAGAAAAAAGAGAAAGAAATAAAGTTTATGGAGAACCAAAGCAAAAGGTGTGATTAATGGAAGTTCCACAGGCCTCAGAGATGCCACTTTGAGGAGGAAGAAGAAAACCATCAATACTGTAGCCATCTGGGCCACACTCACACATCTATTGCTTCCACACTTGCCTGCTCATGCCTTAAGATGTCAGGATACAATGGATGAGAGAGATCCTGAAAGAAATGATAAAAAAGCAAGCACAGCAATAACTCTTACCCCCAAAGAGGAAATGTAGCAGGTCATGTACAAAAAGAAGATATTTCTTGTTTGAGGATTCTGGGGAAAGAAAAAAAATCAATATATATTATAAGTAATATAAGAAAAGCATTGCATCTAACATGATAGAAGAACCTGTTAAAGCTGAATTTGTGCAAGAAGCTCTCATTCATATGGAATTTATATTAAGCATTATAACTACATTATGAAATTTATCTTTCAGGTTTTGTTGATTTCTTTTGTTTTGACAACACAGTTATATCTCAATATCACCCAATTTGTTTCCTTGAACAAAGAAAAAAATTAAGCAATACTAATAGACACTAACATTGCCTTGTAGTTAACATTCCACAAGCATTGACTTTAATCACCCTCATGAGAAGATCAAAGTATGTTTTATCATCCTTTCTCTGGGACCAAGATTAGCTGTTATAATTAATCAGAGTTTTTCATATTTAGTGTTGTTTTTGTTTACAATCTTGTAATCACTATGTATGTCTTTCTCCTGGTTCTACTTACTTTGCTCTGTATCTATTCACGCAAATCTTTCTTTGTTTCTCTGGATTCCTTATTCCATTTTCCCAATACAAAGCAGTATTTCACTATATTCACTATTTTTCAAATTAATAGGTATTCTTTTCCCTTCTACTTCTTCCTCCAATTGAGAGAAAAACTTGTAAAACAAATATGCATACTCAAGCAAAATAAATTATTGTTGACCATTTCCAAAAATGTGTATCATTTAGTATAGTCAGTCCATTACCCTTTTGTTCAGGAGGTAGGTAACATTCTTCATCATTGGTCTTCTGGAATAATGGTGGATTATTGTATTGATCAGACTTTTTACATTCATCTCACAACCACTTTTTAAAATATTACTATTTGATATTTATTTTAAAAGGAAACCCCCAAATCTCAAAATTATTGTTTCCTCTTGGGGCCCCTTGCACCCAAGTCACAATGTTGCTCATTATGAACCATTTGTTCAAGACTTTGACAGGAAATATGATAGGGGACCTGTGCCAGCTGACATACAAAAGGCCATTCAATCACTATAAAAAACCCTCACAAGGCCACACAGATCATGCGATTAAAAGAAAAAGAATTAGGGATAAAAAAATCCCAGAATGAAAGTTGTCAGCTCCTGATATAGAGTGACAGAAAGTTCTATTCTGAGCATAGAACCCCATTGAACTGAGGTAGCTATCCTGTCCCAGCAATAAGAGCACAGGCTTTTCTTCATGTAATCACAGATTTAATCTCTAAAAGCCATCCCAACCCAATCATTAATTTTATGCATGGGGAACTTTTGGGATTTGAACCCAATTCCTCTGATTCACTCTCTCACAACACCAGATATAATGAGGCAGGGACTGATAAAACCAATTTAAAGACAAAAACCCCATTGGGGCCATTGCTAGGTTTACCAGAGCTCTAGATCAGAATTTCTTAAACTTTTTCAACTCATGATCCCTTTTTGCCCTAGGAATTTTTATGTGACCCTCAGTATATAAAATAGATACACAAATCAAACATTTACTGATAATAAATCATAATTTTTCATTCCCACACTCAATTACAAAACCCTATATGGTGTCATGACACATAGTTTAAGAATCTGGGTTCTAGAACTTTGAGGGAATCAGTGCTTTTCTCAGCTATATAGCACATTCGAGGATCAATTGCTCCAGGTTTCCCTATTTGTCCTGCTAAGTTGAGGACTTTACTACAGTAGGTTCTTTTCTAGCATTTGGGATCAATTTTAAAATGTGTTTTTTGGGGAAGTACAATTTCCTGTATTGTTATTGGGGAGTACTGTTCCTCAATAGGTGATGTACATGCAACTCAAGGGAAAAGCTAGGAAATCTTAAAACTAGATGCTCATACATTTAGAAGAGGAATAACCTGAGAGATCATCTGACTCCAGAGTCACAATTTGAGTCCAGGTCCTTTGGCTTTGTTCCTTTCTATTGTATCACTGGGGCCACCAGGTATCTCTCTACTACTCAAATGAAATACATTCTTTTTTAAACTATTTATTATTATTATAGCTTTTTATTGACAAAACATGTGAATGGGTAATTTTTAAACACTGACCCTTGCAAAAATTTCCATTCCAGCTTTTCCCCTTCACCTCCTCCCCTAGGTGGCAGGTAGTCTCATACATGTTAAATATATTAAAGTTTATGTTAAATACAATATATGTATACATATTTATACAGTTATCTTGCTGCACAGGAAAAATCAGATTTAGAAAGAAGGTAACAATAACCTGAGAAGAAAAACAAAAATGCAAGCAGACAATAGCAGAAAGAGTATATAAATGCTATGTTGTTGTGGTCCATCCTCATTTACCAGTATTCTTTCACTGGGTGTAGCTGGTACTGTTCATTACTGATCAATTGGAACTTATTTGGATCCTCTCATTGTTGAAGAGGACCATGTCCATCAGAATTTACCCTAATATAGTATTGTTGTTGAAGTGTATAATGTTCTCCTGGTTCTGCTCATTTCACTCAGCATCAGTTCATGTAAGTCTCTGCAAGCCTCTCTGTATTCATCCTGCTGGTCAATGAAATACATTTTTAAAAGTGCCAACATCTAGAACACTATAGAGGAAGAATAAGTAAATGTCAAAAAGTTTTTTTGTGTTTTTTTTAATAATGGCAGTCGCTGTGCTACCCACTTCCAAAGCCAGAAAATCGTCTTTTGCTCCCTCCCCAATTCTCCTTTGTCAATGACAGCAACGGGCCAGATATTCCTGATTGTGCTGGAGATTTGGGAAAGTAGTGAAAACTGCAGGCTCATCATTCCCCTCCCCACTTCCCCTCATACAAATCACTTAGTTTCAGAAGCAGAGTAACACAACAGTTCCGTTTAATGCATGTTGAAGCGCCCAGTTTGAGTAGAATACTGTGTTAGGTGTAATAGGAGAAATGCTGTCTAAATTAGATGTATTCTTTGTCTACACAGCACTTAGAGTCTAGAAGGGAGATACTATTCCATGATTAAATATCTGTACTTGCAATCCTAATAAAATATAAGCACTTGAGGGCAAGAAAAGCTATTAGATTTTTGTCTCAAGTATTTACCTCTTAGCAGAGTGCTTGGCACATATTGGACTTAATAAATGCTTGCTAAAGAAATGAATGAATAATGCTATAAAATAGTATATAAGTATGTGATAGTGCAAGAGTAATGTTATGATGACTAAAGTTACTGTGAATCCCACATTGTTCCATCCTAGAGCATCTTCTCCATCCCTATACTGCTTGAATCCGTTGCCACAATAGACACTGCTTTCCACTTCCTCCTTCCTAAATTGTCTCTTCCATTGGCTTTTATGACACTATCATTTTCACATTTCTTTATTTCTTTGATGATTTAAAAAAATTTTTTGTTCTTGTTTTGGCTCCTCTTCCTCCTTCCTTATGCCCTCAATAGCAGGTTTCCCTCAAGGTTATATTGATTGCTTTCTTTCTCTCTTCAGTCTCTTGAATATTTCATTTATAATCTTATTTGATCATCTCTAAGAGAATGATTTCCAAATACACATTGTCAAGATTCACACTTCCATTTCTTAATTCTCACTGGACATCTCTACTTCGATGTCAAGAAAAGACTTATAAAAATGATACAGAAAAGTTCACTGACTTTGGAATCAGAAGACTTGAAGGAAGGCAGGAGGTGGAGATGAGGAGGGAGAGAATTCTTGGCATAAAGAACAACTGGTGAAAATGCCTCAGGTCAGAGTTGGAGTGTCTTGTATGAAGACTAGTAAGGAGGTCAGTGTTAATGAGCTACAGAATGTGTTGTGGAGAAAAGGGTTTTAGAAGAGAATAAGAATTTATTAAGTACCTATTATGTGTTATTAGTGTTTCGGTGCTAACTGCTGGGGGTATAAAAAAGGCAAATAGTCCCTTCTTTCAGGGAGCTTACACTCTAATGGGGGAGACAACATGCAAGCAGTGGTATTTAATAAAGCAGTTAATAGGAAATAATCAACAGAGAAAGAGCCTTGGAATTAAGGAGGATTGGAAAAGGAGAAAGAAATGAACATTTATATACATCCTGTATGTATATATGTATGTATATATATATATTTTTTTTATGTATATAAATATATATATATATGATATATGCCATGTGCCAGACTGTGTAAAGTGCTTTCTTTTTACAAATACCATCTCATTTCATTGAGAAAAATTTCCTTTCTTCACAAAGATGTTCTCATATTTATCTTCCTTTTGATTCTTACTAGTACCAACCTAAGTATACCTCCTATCCCTTTATATTCACAATAATTTAATAGCTTCTTGATTAATGTCCTTGTCTTGAGAGAATAACTCTTTCAATATATCCTTCAAAGTACTAATAGGTTGACCTTTAATTAAGTCACTCTTGCTCAAAAACTTTCAATGACTTCCCATTACCAAAAATATAAATTCTAAACTTGTTATCTAATATTGAAGGTCCCTTAGAGTCTTTTTCCAGTCTCCCTTCCAACCAATCCTCTCCTATTATTGTTGTTGAGTCGTTTTTTCATCATATTAAATTCTTTATGACTCCATTTGGTTTGGTTTGGTTTTATTTTAGCAAAGATATTGGAGTAGTTTGCCAAGTCCTTTTCTATCTCACTATCCTCACTAACGATGAGGAAACTGAAGCAAACAATCTAATGACTAGCCCAGGGTCACCCAGCTACTAACTGTCTGAGGTTGGATTTGAACTCAGGTGTTCTTGACTTCAGGTCTGACACTTTATTCACTAAGTTCTCTACTCCTAAATAAATCTCTGCCAGCTGCTCTGGACAACTTAACATTTCAAAGAAATCCCCTGAGCCTTTATGCTTCCATGCATTTGCTTGGCTATTCCCTCTGTTTGGAATCTCTGCTAATTCATATGCTATCCATCTTTTAAAGTCCGGCTATAATGGCATCTCCCATCTTCCCTAGATGATACCTGTGCTGACTAGAACTCCCAGGAATAGTTTCCTTCTTTTTTACTCCCAGAATGATTCAACATATAGTATTTGTAATTATTTGTTATTTTTAATTGCCTTATTTTGTATTATCTGTGTCCATGTCATCACTGTGAAACCAGAAAATTGGTCTGTCTTATCTTCAAATTCCCCATCATATTTAACCCAATTCCTTACCCTGCAGCGGATAATAGCTAGAGGACACAGTGTTTATGACTCTTGACCTGCAGTGAGAAAGATCTGACATTAAATATGACATCAGAACTTACTAGCTGTTTGACCTTACACAAGTACTTAACCCTTGTCTACTTCGGTACTTCACCTGTAAAAATGGAGATGATAAGAGTATCTATTTCTCTAGATTGTTTGACAATCAAATGAAATAATAGTTGTAAAGTACTTAGCATAGTACTTGGCACATAGTGGACCCTTAATAAATGCTTATTCCTTTCCCTTAGTTGATGTTTAATCAATATCTGCTAAATAAATGAGAAGAGTCTGAGAAAAGAACTCGCTTTGCTGATCTGATCCGGTGCCTTATTAAGGCTATAAAAAAACAGATTAAACCAGAAATAGATCTCATACAATATCTGTGGCTGATCTCCATCTATCAGAAATAATAGTTAAAACTTAGTATAATCAATTACTTTTTGTAATTTACATATGTAAAATCTGCAAATATGTAAAAAAAAAAAAAAAAAAAAAACCCTGATAAGCAATTGCAATGCAAGTATCTGATTTAAACTTCTATCTGAAGTAAGGTTGCTTATTGACTGGAAACAGTAAAAAAGAAAATCTGCCACCTGTTTTTATTTTTCCATCTAAAGAGAATCTACCAGCCATTTTTTGATGTTTCTTGGTCATGTCATGATGAATGGAAGAGAGGGATTAAAGAAAGAGGAAGGGAAAATTAGCCAGTATGCTCATAAAGATAATTGCCATTTTATGCCAACATGATTTATAAGAGTATCAAAAGAAGAATTTTTAGAAAGAGTTTGATAAGATCTTCTGAATCAAGTTGTCATATAGCATGACATTTAGTGACTTCAATGAGAAAGTGAACACAAGGGAGAATGTCAAAGAACATTTTGGATAATATAGCTCATGTTTGAGAAATAAGAGGGACAAATAGACTGCTCATAAGCCTCATGTCTTAAGCCATGCATACTTTCTTCAACAAGAGAAATGGGAGTCACAAGATATAGAAAGGAAGTAAATATATAGGGAAAATCACGTTGTAAAAATAGAAAACTAGTGGAAGTAAAAATATGTCCACACAAAATCTTTGTGATCTTTGATCTTCCTTGGCCATTTTTTTTTACAGTGTAAGACACAATTGAATCATTTCATCCCAAGAACATTCAGAGATAAAAATTTCACAGGAGAAGTCAGTAAATGTAAAATGCAATAGGCTTGCTCCTCCTGAAATGGGACCACTTCGTTTAGACTCCACCACTTTTGTCTCAGAGGTACTATATTAGAAGTCAGAAATGTTATTTACAAAAAGGAATCCAGAAGGATCAGTTGGACCAAATCAAGTGTATACTAATTGCTTAGCGTAAGACAATTTTTACATCAAAAGATCAAATTTTGACCAAAGGATATTATTTTTGTTGAACTTTTACATAATTTATTGTTCCTTTGAGATGATTTCACAAAAATTATTTCATAAATGTATTCAATAATGCATAATATAGACTTATATGACTAAACCCTATGTGAGAAACTATCTTGCTGCAGTTTAGTAATAGTCTGTGTATTGTAGTCTGGTGATATTTCATTGGTTTGTTTTTGATTAATCATTTTACAGATGTCCCAGGGAAGAGAATATGCCAAAAGAATGGGGGGGGGGGAGGAATTCAATGATGATACTTCTGATCCCGACAAACACTGCACTTTAAATTTACATCTTCATCTTTGTAAAATCTTTATGAAAATAATCCATGCAGAGATTGAGAATATCTTTGATAAAAATGTCTCACGGAGAATTTTAAAAGCAGACCATATTATAATAGTGACATAACAGATAGAAATTATGCTCTCCTGCTGTCCTTATTTTTTAGTTGATAACAAAAAATGCATTTCACTTGATAGAGCAGTCCTAAAGTTATTTCTCTAGCAAGGAGGGTCTTGTGCACTTATGAACTTATCAAGGTCATACAAGATTTTTTGATAAAAGTAATCACAGAGTTAACCTTGCTCAGTAACCCTCTGATGATTAATGTTAAGTGAAGCATAAAGGAGAGAGAGATCATTTCACAAAAAGCATTCACCATTTCATAGGGTATGAATGCCTCTTGAAGGACACAAGTAAAAGAGGTATACTCATTGATGTTTCTATTTGAAGATGATAGTCACCATGAAGATTGAGGTCCTTCAGATGCTTTGATTTGTGGATCTAATGTTCATGCATTCTTATCGTCTGAGAATGTTAGATGGCTTCCTCAATGAGATACATGATTATTCAAGAAATCAGCCGACTGATCCGTATAAGAAAATGTAAATGGATATTTGCTGTCCAGGCTGTGGTATGGGGCATGGACTAGATTCTTGAATTAGTTTCACAGTATCTATATCTGGAATAGACACTGGATTTGGATGTGAGAACAGGATAGATTACATTTGCAAGTTATGCAATATTTTCCATGATTTTAAGCTCCAAAATGGTACAAAATTCAAATATTCTTTCAGATATACTAAATGGTTGCAAATTTTAAAACAACAAGGATCAACTTGATGTAAAGAGCAGTGAAGAAGGTATGGTAGGTATTGATAGATTGCAACAGACTTCATATCATGACAGATTTGTGGTCCTAAAGCTGCTAAATAATTCCCCTGGTCATCAGGCTTTAGTGGTTTCCAATTGCCTTTAGGATAAAATGCAAAATCTTTTATTCAGTAGTTAAAATCCTTCATATCTGGCTTCAGTCTTATATTTTAGGTTTATTGCCCATTTCTTTCCCTCATACACTCTATTTCAGCCAAACTGGAAGACTTGCTTTTTGTGGTTTATAACACTCCAATTTAGGCTTCCATATCTTGTTGCTCATATCTGGAATGTACTCTCTGTCCACATCTGCCTCTCAGAATCCATATCTTCCTTTAAAGCTTAGCTCAAGTGCCATCTCTTACAAGATCTTTCCTTATTTTTCCTAAGTTGTTAGTGTCCTCACTAACCATCACTCCTATTACTTGTGTGTGTGTGTACACTTTATCTTTACTTATCTCTATAGAAGATGTCTTTCTCCAGTAGGATATGAGCTCTTTGAGAACTCAGAATAATTTTGTTTTTGTCTTTGAATCCCTAGCACCTAACCCAATGTTTGGCATGTAATAGTTGATCAATAAATGTTTATTGAATAAGTAATATATAGACAGATAGTCTGTATGTTAGGAATTTCACTGAGGAAGCATGATGGAAAAAATTGGTTAATAATAGAGAGACAGTGAAGGATAATAGATGGACACCCCCGAATGCTACATTGGTACCTATGAAAGTCTGAATGTATTGCAATGTTTGGTAATGGGGGTAATGCTAATAATAATGAATTTATAGATTAATTAAAGTATATTATTATAGGAGATTAATCTCTATAACTAGGAGGCTGCATGGTATAGATGATAAAGAGTTATACTTAGAATCAGGAATATATATGTTTAAGTCCTATCTCTGACACATAATGTCTGTGTGATCTCAGTTTATCTTAATGTTTCGATACAATTATCTAAGACTGAATTGCAGAGAAGGCTTTGAAATACATTTGTAAAAATGTAAATCCTTTCCACAAGTCCAGTTTTTAGAAAGTGGCTGTAAAATTCTTTAGTTATACACATACAAATGAAGAGGCTTTGTAATCATGAGCTCTGGCCAGGATTCAGAGAAACTAAGCAGGTAAGTCCTGCATCATTTAGCAATTATATTTTTTTTTTTGTCAGTAACTCACATTGCTTAAATGAATGAGGGACATCTATAATGGATCTTTCCTCTATATGGCATTCTCACTATTTTAAGGATTATATCACAAATAAACATTGACGCTAAAATCCTGAGGATGCTAGGAATGGAAGGAAGGACAGGAAGGGGGACAGTGAAGGTCAATTAATCTGCAATTGATTTAATAACTATTGTATATATATATATATGTATATATACATATATATATACCTAATTAGCTACAATTTTATGACTTAAAATGATTTTGATTGATAGTGATTCATTTATTCTCATCTGAGGACTAGAGACATAAATTCTTCTGTAAGATTATACAATTATTTTTCTCTTACCATTGGATATTCCTTTGAAAAGGTATAGAAACTAGCCCATCTCTCACTTATCATCTTGTCCATGCCCTCCTACAAGTCCTCCATAAAGATCCTGTGCTGGAGCCCTTCCTCTGGTTCTCTAACGTATGGACTCCATGAAAGCATACAGGATCTCCATTGGGTAGTTCTTGCTCTTGCCAAACTATATCAACGAACATTTATTAGGCACCTACTATGTTCTAGGAACTATGCTGAGACAAAAACCAGCCACAACCCTCAAAGAGCCTACAATCTAATGGGAGAGAAAACTAACAAATATATACAAAATAAGCCACATAAAGGATAAATAGGAAATAATTAATAGGGAGAAGATATTGGAATTAAGAGGGGTTGAGAAAGGCTTATTGGAGAAGGTAGGGTTTTAGTTGGGATTTTTAAAAATCCAGAGAGATCAGTATTAGGAGCCAAAGAGGGAAAAACATTTCAGACATTGGGGAGAAAAAGACCCAGAACTTAAGAGATGGAGTGTCTTGTTGATGGGATAGCCAGGAGGCCAATGTTACTGGAGCAAAAAGTACATGGCAGTAAATGAGGCATAAAAAGACTGGAAAAGCAGGAGGGGACTAGGTTATGAAGGGCTTTGAATACCAAAGAGAGCATTTTTATATTTAATTCTGGTGGCAATAGAAAGCTACTAGAGTTTATTGAGTAGGATTCCTGTTTGGGGGAAGGGGAGAATTATGTGACACAATTGAACCTGTGCTTTAGGAAAATCACTTTAATGGCCAAATGGAGGACGGATTGAAGTTGGAAGACTTGAGACAAGCTGAACAACCAGCAGGCTATTGCAGTAGTCCATACATGAGGCGATGAGGGTCTCCGCTAGTGTTACCTGTTTCAGAGGAGAGAAGGCAGCTTGTTTGAGAGATATTGCCAAAATGAAAGCAACAGGCCTTGGAAACAGCTTAGTGATGGGGCATAAGAGAGAGTGAGGAATCCAGGATGCCTCCTAGTTGGTGAGCCTGAGGGAGTGGGAGAATGTTTCCCTCTACAGTAAGAAGGAAGGTAGAAGGAGTGAGGGTTTGGGGGAAAGATAGTGAGTTCTGTTTTTGGACATATTAAGTTTAAAGTGTTCAACCAGTGAGAGATATGCGAAAGGTAGTTCAAAATATGAAATATGAAAATAGGAGAGAGTTTGGAGCCATATAGCTAGATTTGAGAAGCATTAGCATAGAGATGGTCATTAAATCCATGGAGCTGATGACATCACCAAGTGAAATGGTACAAAAGAAAAGAGAAAGGAAACCAACAGAACCTCCAGAAATACAAAGAGTGATCACATAGAGAGGAGGACAACCTGGAGGGAGTGATACCCCAAAATATAAAGAGAAAGGATATTAAGGAAGAAGAGAGTAACCAACAATGTTAAAGGCTGCAGGGAGGACAAGGGGAATGAGGATTGAGAAAAGGTCATAGGATCTGGCAATGAAGAGAGCATTATTAACTGGAGAGAGAGATTTGGGTGAAATAAGCAGGTTAGAAGTCAGATTGTAAGCATTTAAGAGGAGAGGAAGGGGAAGGAAAGGGGAGGAACTTGCTGTAAATGGCCTTTCCAAGTTTAGTTACAAAGGACAGAAAAGAAATCAGATCAGGTAAAAGATTTTTCAGAATGGAGAAGATATGGGTATGTTTGTAGATTATAGAAAATGAGCCAGTAAACAGTTTGAAAATAAGTGAAAAATGGGAATAAGAAAGAAGGCATTTTATTGGAGGAGATGGATTGGAATGGAACTGTGTCAAATATAATTTACAAGGCTGGACAACGTTCATGTGGTCTCCGCTTGGACATGGAGGGTCTCCAGTGGGTAGTGTTGCCATTTGGCTGGCCAGCCTCCATTCCCAGATATACATATCCCTGGTGATGTCCCTTATGCTACATTCCTTGCAGAGGGTTTCATTATTGGTAATATGTTGTAGACTATTTATGCCCACCCTGCCCTGTGGGTGACCTCAATTTTAATTCTCCCATAACTGATATATTCCATGACTTGCAGCTATTCAGAATCACTGGAACAATATTGTTTAAAAGATGGCACTGTTGCAAGGAGAAGCTTGAGGTCATTCAAAATCCTGCATGATGTCTGACAGGCAAGCCAGTCCCATCTCCTGGAATTTGATTCTTGGCCCAGTTCATTGTTCGTGTTTTCATTAAATCTTAAAAAAAAACAAATGAAAGGAAAAAAGATGTTGAGTTTAGTTTAGTCTCCAGTACTCAAGATCCCACAGAAATCAATATAGTGATTACCTAGCAACTTATCCTACTCTGTTTCACAAAGCTTAGTACAATTACAATCCGCGTGTAGCAGAGACAAATTAAGAGGTTTAGTAAAACGTACCTATTATTCTCAGTGATTGGAAAGTGAATAGAGTCAAGCAGAAGAGCCTAAGTGGCTCATTCTAGACAGCACTTGCTTCAGAGAAAAATTTTACTCCAAAGTGGCTCAAACAGGAACATATCCATATGTCCAGAATAAATACTGCAGATGCTGAGCAAATAGACGTTATAAAGATCCTCCTTGTGGGAGTGTGGCCCTTCTTCATCAAGCAGAGTAGCAGAACAGATGGGAATGAGAAAGACTAGTTATGTGACTCTGGCAGAGTCACTTACTTTCTTTGTGTCTCAATTTGCTCATCTGTAAAATGGGAATGCAATGTGTATGTGTATAGGATATCAATACCACTTTATAGTATGTGCACACATACGTAATTGCTAATACACATACATATATATATATATAAAACATATATATATATATAAGAAGGAGGCAGAGAAGTAGAGAGATGTGTATTATATATATATATATATATATATATATATGTATGTATGTATGTATGTGTGTATAGATATAATTGATGATCCTTAATATTTGAAGAAGTAAATTTGCCTACTTGCTAAAATGTATTTGTAACCCCAAAATCAATACTTGCAGTGCTTTCTCAGCCATTTTCAAACATGAATGGAGCAGGGAAAAATTTGAGTTGCTGAGGTTGAACAAGGAAATACTTAGCCTTCTGGTTTCAGTTCTCATATAGTAAGCAAGGGTCCTTGTCTCATTCTATTTAGTGCTACTTTTTAAAAATATTTTTTAGGTTTTTTTTTTTTTTTGGCTGATTTCATTGTTTGAAATGGTCCCCAGGCATGGAGTTGGAATACAATCTAGTGATGAACTTTATGGAGGAAATGCAGGCATTTAGATTTGAGTTATAGCACTGTTGGTCATGAGTTCAACCTTAATGAATCAACAATAAGGTTGCTGTTTGTCCTTTGTTTTCAAAGAATACCAATGACATGGGTCCCTCTGGTGTTTGAGTTGGTTTTAAGTGAGGCAGAATTGCACAAAGTTGTCAGTCTCACTTTCTCTTCCAGAGTTATTGAGGTCCAGTGGCAAACAGAGCTCAGGATGATAAACTACATCCAGGAGAAGAAAGAACAAATTTGCCAATAGGCACGTGAGTCCAGAAAGTGCTCAAATGCTGTGACCAGAGGTTCCCAGGAACCAAAACACATGTTTCCCCTAGGAACAATAGTTCTGTGTTCACTAATTCAGTCTTTGTGATGACTTCATAAAACACAACTGTGGCAGATAACAACAATGAATTGTGTATGTATATGTACATACACACATATGTAATTTTTCAAAGGCTGTCTATGTATATTTATATGTATACTTATGCATATTTTACTCAAAACATACATATATAGACATTCATATAAATGCATGTGTACATGCTCAAATATGTGCATATATATGCATGTATACATAAATATGTACATATATACATGCATCCAGAAATACATAGCATTATCCCTTCCTCATCAATGCTTTCCTATAGTGATTTCAACAGATTGTGAATCAGCACAAAAAATTAAATGAAAATTATTGGTGAGTCTTGCAAAAGTCACAGATATCATGTGAAGGCCAGAAAATAATACCAAAAAAATTTTTCCTTATTATTGACCTGCATATAGCCTATGACCAAATATTTAACCCAAATTTTACAATAAGGTATTATAAACACCTCATGAAAGAAAAAGAAAAAAAATTTACATTTCTTCTATGGTTTGAAGGGAATGACAAAAAATTTTATACGGATTTTCTAGCTCAGTGGAGAAGTGCTCCCTTAACCCCTCCATGATATGGAAGGGATGTGTGTGTGTGTGTGTGTGTGTGTGTGTGTGTGTGTGTGTATCCAGGTTTTTCAATATTATTTTGATTCTATAATTCAATCATTAAATGAAAAAGGATATATTAAGCACCTACTGTGTGCCAAATACTGTGTTGTTTATGGTTCAAATGAGCTAGTAAATGAATAAAAAAAGCACTTATTTAGTCTTACTAGGTGCTGAACACTGTGCTAAGCTTTGAGGAGACAAATAGAATGAGACAAGTTATTACTCTTGGGGTCTTCATACTAATTAGGGAAGATAGCATTGCAGGTCAAGACATTGATAACCCTTAAAATAGCCTTAAGAAGCCTTAAAAATCTTAAAAATGTGAGATTATTCTCATTCAATATTAGTATTATAAACTGATTTGGTATTATTCCAATGTGTTCTTATCAAAATGAATATTCCCCCCAACAATACAATTTGTATTTCCTTCATGATTGTCCATCCCATTCAGTGTCGTTCTTCCATAATGTTTTCCTCTGATAGCTCATTGTGGGGTGAAGGTGAGTCCTCAAAGGCTCTGATGAGGGGCTGTGACTCTGGGCCCTTTCACAGAAGGGCCTTCCTAACTAAGTGTGGAGAGACTATCCTCCTCTCCACCATATAGTCTCTATATAGGATGACATGTATAGTGGCTACAGGATGGCCATATAGAGACCATTCTTTGGCCATGGCAACTCAGAAAACAAATTTTAAAATCTAACTGGTCCTCGATTCCTCCTCTGTTAAATAGAGAGTTGGAAAAGGAGGCTGAGAGCACCTGAATTATATAATTTTTAGATGTTTGCAATAGCTTTGATTACCTGGATAGGAATACTAAATGCCTGCATGGTAAATACTATTCTGGAAAGAAGTAAAAGCAAAACTTTAGAATTTATTTAGAGGAGAGGTCATGACTCTTCATCTGTGTATAAGTTGAGTGTCTGCCCAAAAGTTCTTTACCAAACTGAAGTTTTTAATGCTGAGGCTAGGGAAATCTCAGGAGCAGTGATTTGGGTATCCTTGGTGGTCCAAGATTTTTTCAGTGGATCCATGAGAGCAAAGCACTTTTAATAATAACATTAAGATCATTTCTCATATGGCAAATATCATATAGTCCACAGAAAACAAAAGTTCTTTTGGGGAGGGGTCCTCAATAATGTGTAAGTATATAAAGGGATCTTGATACCAAAAGTCTGAGAATCACTGTTCTATGGAAAACTTTATACCCGAGATGTCACCTAGCCAGCAAGAGCTCCATGGACTTCAGCCAAAACCACACAGTTCACGAAGGATGCCTTTAATCTTCGTAGGGAGGTTTAACTGATCTCTTACTCCCAGTGAAGAATAGCTTAGCTTGGCTGCTTCCAATGAATAACTTTCTATGGGGAAATTGCTTTTCCCACAGCCAAAGTTCACTGATGGCCCCAAAGATTTACTCTCCACTTTTCCTTTTGAATGTACTTAACTTTCTATATTTCCAAGAAGGAAGATAAAAGTGGGTTTTTCCTTCTCCTCCTTTGTAGTGGTCATATTATTGCAGACCCTGCCTTTCTCCTCCTCCTCCAGTCCCAATCTTGTAGTGTAAGAGGGATATGCAGTGGTATTGATATCCTGTCTGAGGAGCCTTGCTTTCTTTCCATTTCTTATTTAGCATTCAATCCACACTACAAAGATTTCTACATGCAATGCTGCCTACAGGTTGATTTTTTTAATGTGTCAGAAGCCTCCAGAGATTTTATTCTGCCTTGAATTCTGCAGAGCTATTTAGACACCTTGCAAGGAATTTAATAGCATGATAAAGAAGAGGGGCTGCCTTATGATTTCTGAATGGAACAATATTCTTCTCTGACTTAAACTTTGCACTGTATGTAGAAACCCTTTTGAGTTTACTGTCTAACTTTTGTTGGCTTGAAGCAAAGCTTTGACTGCCTCTGGGCTACCCAATTTTTAAAAAGCTAGTTTCCTTTTCATGTACAGTAGAATTGGGTCCCAGCCATCCCATGGCATATGATCTGTGTGATGCGTTTCTGAATATTAAGATCTGTGTTTCTGAAGGAGAATGAGACCAGGTTAAGGAGAACAGAAAGGCCTTAAGTGGGTCCATTGCCCCCCTAAAAGTAACTTAGCACAGCCCCATTTTCATATAATATCTACTACCATTGACTTTTTTTTTTAGTACATGGCAAGATTGTTTTTATATTTTGCTCACATTTGAGAGTTATCCTAAGAAGGTTTACAAACATCTCTTCCTCAAGGGGGGAAGCTTACATCAGCGAAGTATCTTCCAAATAGACCATATGCTCCAACAGGGACATATGGGGAATCATTTTTTCTTATTTGTAACGTGTAGTTACAATCCTAGTTGCGTGAGAAGTATATTCTGAATAAAGCGTAAAAGGGTCCATTATGTATCAGTTTACATTCTTTTTTATGGCATTAGAGAGTTCAGATGTAGAATCTTTCCCTTATATACCTTCATTAGAATATCTCAGACTCCTGCCACTCTCACCATAAGATATAATAGCGTTTATGAATTTTTCTTATTGTATTACAGATTTAAAAAACCCTTCTCCCATTAAATAGTCTATGAAATTCATGGTTATGTTAGGGGATAAAGATATTTTATAACCATGGGAAGTGGCTTTTATTTGGAATGGCTAATTTTTTTTGCACTCATCCTGCCAAAAGGGAAGGAAATATTACAAGCTGCAGCCCCTACCTTGTGGAGTACCTTGTGGCTGATGTTTCTAGAGCATCAGTTTCATCAACCCCCCCTTGCTGTTCCAACTTCATCTTTCCTTGTGATGACACAATTCTTGTTTATGAGACTATTGCAATCATGTAGAAAGCAGCATAAAAATGGATCTGGCAAAGTTATGCATCATATAATATTAAGTTTCCATGCCTGGAAAAGGCAGCTAACAAACTTCGATTTGAACAGATGCTGGGAGAAAAAATAAACAAAGAAGAAAAAAAACTTCTGTCCTCTGCCCAGACATCGAGAATGTTAACAAGAACGAAATCTGTGCAGATTCTTGTCATCTGGCGGAGATGGAGATGATGTATGAGTTATGATCGGATGCAGTCTATTTAGACAACTTTCACAAGAAGCTTAATTGAAGATGAGTTTGGGGGAAAATAGGAAGAATGGTAAATCAAGATAAAATTGTAGCCTTTTTGTTTTATCAGAACATATAACTCTCAGAAGCCTAGATGATTGAAGGAGACTTTAGAGGTCTCCTTGCTTATTTTACATTTAAGGAAACTGAGACTCAAAAAGATTAGGCAACTTTGTCTAATATAACACAACTACTTGTCACTAGTTAGATAGGAGGTCTTCTGAATTACAAATATGGATATTTATATGGCATCGATCGTTTCAGGAAGACCTGAGTTCAAATTTGGCTTTAGGCACTTCCTAGCTATTTGATTCTGATTAAGTCACTTAACCTTTGTCTGTTTTGAGTTACTCCTCTGTAGAATGAGCATAATAGTACCTACTTCCCAGGGTTAAAGTGAGGATAAAGTGAGATAATACTTAAAAATTTGCAATACTTAAAGCCCTCTATAGATCCTAGTTATTATTTAAGTATTTAGTGATTGAAATAGATTTCAGAAGCTGAAAGATGTTCAGTTGTTTAGTTGTGTCTGACATTTTGTCCCTTTTCCTTTTGCCTTCAATCTTTCCCAACATCAGGATCTTTTCCAATCAATTCTGTCTTCTCATTATGTGGCCAGAGTATCTGAGCTTCAGCTTCAGTATTTGACTTTCCATTGAATAGTCTCAATTAATTTATTGAGCTATTGATGGGATCGATCTCCTTGCCATCCAAGGGACTCTCAAGAATCTTCTCCAGCCCCACAATCCAAAAGGGTCAATTCTGCAGCAATCAGCCTTCCTTATAATGCAGCTCTCACAGCCATACTTTACTCGTGGAAAAACCTGAAAGATGAGAACAAGCAAATTTCTCCAGCATTTCAAATACATGCAAAATTGTATTCAAGGCACAGCACAAAATTCAGCGTTGATAGGCTCCAGATCACTGCTATCCCCACGAGGTTGGAACTAACTTTCAGCAGAGTTTAACTGCGTCATGGTTATTATAAGTTTGAATGCTGAAATGGTTTCAGGTTACATCCTCTCTGTGTATCGGAGGCAAAGTCATAACAGAAAAGAACAGTTTCTATAAGCAGATGTGAAAAGCCCTTTTGGTAAAATAATTTGCATATTTCATAAAGACTAATCCTAAACATGAGAAGAATGAAGTGCAGATTATATTAAAGTGGATATTAAATGGGGGAAGGGGGCCAGTACCACCTGGGAAGTGGAGAACCAATTCCCAAACCCACAGAATGAAATAATTGCACATTTTAGGTGGGAAACCATCTGCAGCTCAGCAGTCATTGACTTCTTCATTGTGCCCTCTGGTGGAAAAATGTATAAATCAAGAATTTCCGAATTGTTTCTTTTTGCTTATTGTTTTTCTTTGTCCTTTGTTCTTGAAAAGGACCAGGACCTCAGGGAGGGGATGCTGTTGACAGGCAGGTGAATTGGATTAAAGTGAAGGAGGGCTGTGCAAAGTCACCTGCCTCACTTTCCCTTCCAGAGCCATCTGGGTCCAGGGGCCAGATAGAGATTAAGATGATTGGAGATGGTCCTGGATGCAGCGGGAGCCCTTGACCTTTTTAAGCAAAAATCTTTAACATGTCTCACTTTGACTGAGGCAATGCCCCATCAGTGATTAAGGCTAAGAATAGAGGCAGATAATGGTCTCTTACCTAGCCAAAAAAAATCAATCTTAGAGGGGAAGACCTTCAGGGTTTCTGGACAAAACAGAAACAACTACTATTTATTTTTTTAGCATGAATCAGAGTTCCCCTTGGAGAAGAGTAGAATCGGGAGAGAGGACACTAGAGATGTCTATTCTTGCTTCCTATGAGTTACTCCAGCCTCCAGGTTAAGGACAGCCATGTTACATACAAGTGAGAAAAGGGAGATCCAGATGCTTAAGTGATTCATGATGGTATTGCTATATGGCAGCTAGATGGGGCAGAATCGTAATTCAAACTCGGGTTCTCATTTTTAATTTAGTGCATTTTTATCAATCTGTGCTGCTCCCTCCATGAAACCATAATATCACATTTTTAGCTGGAAAGGATCTTGGAGATTAGTTATTCCAGAAATCTCAAGGCCAAATAGCATACTTGTTCTAAAGATATATAGTGTTCTTCTATTTACACTCTTGTGGTCTATAACATGGTTTTTGCCCATTTGTTTTAAGGACATGGAGTGTTCTATTTCCACTTCTCAAGTCTAAAACAAGTGTACACTTGTTTTAAGGATATATAGTGTTCTTCTATTTACACTCTTCAGGTCCATAACATGGTTTTTGCCCACTTGTTTTAAGGACATGCAGTGCTTCTATTTACACTTCTCAGGTCTATTACAAGTGTACACTTGTTTTAAAGATATATAGTGTCCTTCTATTTACACCCTCTTTTTTTTGCTCACTTGTTTTAAGGGATATAGAGTTCTCTTCACACTCCTTTGATCTTTGTGATTTTTGCACTTGTTTTTAAGGTTTAATGATCTATTTACACTCATGTGTTGTGTAACAAATTTGTTAGTGCAATTACATTTTTATTCAGAGAGACAAAAAAGTAAATAATACATGTTAAGGCTATTTCAAGCAGGAGCCTGGGGGGCTGTTAGGGTTGGAAATCCCTGATCCACTTCAATTGCTTCATTAAATATAAAAGGAAAATGACCTTTTTGCAAGATACTTTGCTCCTTTGGGCTTTAGTTCCCTCATCTATAAAAGTGTTTGGATTAGGTGATCTTTGAAGTCTCTTCCAGTTCTAAATTTCCTGGTTCTATTCCCCTCTCTACTTACAATTAAGACACTGAACCAGTGATTTTATTAATGTGGAGAATATCCAGTGAGGAAACTCCCTTTACCAATATAGATTATGCCTGCAACTAATCTCCATAGAGAATTGCTTAAAGTCCTGAAAGGTTAAACAATATGACCAGAGTGACACAGACAGGAGAAGTCAGAGGCGCAATTTGGAGCCAAGACCTCTGTTTTCCAGATTGACTCTCTTATCTACCATACCACACCACCCCAACATACTAAATGATATTAAACATTTAAGGATTCCAGGTTCTCAGAGTTAAAAGGGACCCCAGACACAATCCAAGTCATTCTGTATCTGAATAAAGATCCCCATTCTACCATTTTTTACAAATAGTCATCTAGCCTCTATTTAAAATTGATCTTTATATCAAGTTCAAATTTGCCACATGGTAATTTTCATCCATTGTTCCTGTTCTGCCTTCTAGGACTACAAAGAACAAAGCAAACCTTTTCCCCTCCCTATGGCAATCCTCCAAAGACAGTTACCCTTCTATCTTGATATCTCTCAACTAAGCATCTTTCATAATTTCTCAGATTGCTGGAGAAATTTCCTTTATTTTAAAGATGAGAAAAACAATGATCATACAGGTTCTGTTTTTTTGTCAAAAGTCACACAAGACCCCCAACCAAAAATTAAACTTGAAATACAAAAATTAAAAGGAGAAATCAATAAAATTGAAAGTAAAAAAACTATTGAATTAATAAATAAAACCAAGAGTTGGTTTTATGAAAAAGCCAATAAAATAGATAAACCTTTGGTAAATTTGATCAAAAAAAAGAAAGAGGAAAATCAAATTGATAGTCTTACAAATGAAAAGAGGGATCTTTCCACCAATGAAGAGGAAATTAGAGAAATAATAAGGAGTTACTTTGCCCAACTTTATGCCAATAAATTTGATAACTTAAGTGAAATGGATGACTTCCTCCAAAAATATAGGCTCCCTAGATTAACAGAGGAGGAGATAAATTGCTTAAATAGTCCCATTTCAGAAAAAGAAATAGAACAAGCTATTAATCAACTCCCCAGGAAAAAATCCCCAGGGCCAGATGGATTCACATGTGAATTCTACCAAACATTTAAAGAACAATTAGCCCCAATGTTATATAAATTATTTGAAAAAATAGGGGATGAAGGAGTCCTACCAAACTCCTTTTATGACACAGACATGGTACTGATACCTAAACCAGGTAGATCGAAAACTGAGAAAGAAAATTATAGACCAATCTCCTTAATGAATATTGATGCTAAAATCTTAAATAAGATATTAGCAAAAAGACTTCAGAAAATCATCTCCAAGATAATACACTATGATCAAGTAGGATTTATTCCAGGAATGCAGGGCTGGTTTAATATTAGGAAAACTATTAATATAATTGACCATATTAATAATCAAATTAATAAGAACCATATGATCATCTCAATAGATGCAGAAAAAGCATTTGACAAAATCCAACATCCATTCCTACTAAAAACTCTTGAGAGTATAGGAATAAATGGACTATTCCTTAGAATAATCAGGAGCATATATTTAAGACCTTCAGTAAGCATAATATGCAATAGAAATAAACTGCAACCTTTCCCAGTAAGATCAGGAGTGAAACAAGGTTGCCCACTATCACCATTACTATTCAATATAGTACTAGAAACGCTAGCCTCAGCAATAAGAGCCGAGAAAGAGATTCAAGGAATTAGAGTAGGAAATGAGGAAATTAAACTATCACTTTTTGCAGATGACATGATGGTATACTTAGAGAACCCCAAAGACTCTGCTAAAAAGCTACTAGAAATAATTCAAAATTTCAGCAAAGTGGCAGGATACAAAATAAATCCACATAAATCCTCGGCATTTTTATATATCACTAACAAAATGCAACAGCAAGAGATACAAAGAGAAATTCCATTCCAAACAAATGTTGAGAGTATAAAATATTTGGGAATCCATCTACCAAATAAAAGTCAGGAATTATATGAGAAAAATTACAAAACACTTGCCACAAAAATAAAGTCAGATTTAAATAATTGGAAAGACATTCAATGCTCTTGGATAGGCCGAGCGAATATAATAAAGATGACAATACTCCCCAAACTAATCTATTTATTTAGTGCTATACCAATCAGACTCCCAAGAAACTATTTCAATGACCTAGAAAAAATAACAAAAAAATTCATATAGAAGAATAAAAGGTCGAGAATTGCAAGGGAACTAATGAAAAAAAAACTCAGAGGAAGGTGGTCTAAGTGTACCTGATCTAAAGCTATATTATATAGCAGCAGTCACCAAAACCATTTGGTATTGGCTAAGAAATAGACCGGTAGATAAGTGGAACAGATTAGATACAAAGGACAAAAAAGGATACATATATAGCAACCTAATCTTTGACAAACCCAAAGATACCAACATTAGGGATAAAAATTCATTATTCGGAAAAAACTGTTGGGAAAACTGGAAATTAGTATGGCAGAAATTAGATATGGATCCACACTTAACACCATATACCAAGATAAGATCAAAATGGGTCCATGATTTAGGCATAAAGAGGGAGATAATAAATAGATTAGAGGAACAGAGGATAATCTACCTCTCAGACTTGTGGAGGAGGAAGGAATTTATGACCAGAGGAGAACTAGAGATCATTATTGATCACAAAATAGAAGAGTTTGATTACATCAAACTAAAAAGTTTCTGTACAAATAATACTAATGCAAACAAGATTAGAAGGGAAGTAACAAATTGGGAAAATATTTTTAAAAACAAAGGTTCTGACAAAGGTCTCATTTCCAAAATATATAGAGAACTGACCATAATTTATAAGAAACCGAACCATTCTCCAATTGATAAATGGTCAAAGGATATGAACAGACAATTCTCAGAGGAAGAAATTGAAACTATATCCACTCACATGAAAGAGTGATCCAAATCACTACTGATCAGAGAAATGCAAATTAAGACCACTCTGAGATACCACTACACACCTGTCAGATTGGCTAAGATGACAGGAACAAATAATGATGAATGTTGGAGGGTATGTGGGGAAACTGGGACACTGATACATTGCTGGTGGAGTTGCGAAAGAATCCAGCCATTCTGGAGAGCAATCTGGAATTATGCCCAAAAAGTTATCAAACTGTGCATACCCTTTGACCCAGCAGTGCTACTACTGGGCTTATACCCCAAAGAAATACTAAAGAGCGGAAAGAGACATATATGTGCCAAAATGTTTGTGGCAGCTCTTTTTGTTGTAGCTAGAAACTGGAAGATGAATGGATGTCCATCAGTTGGAGAATGGTTGGGTAAATTGTGGTATATGAAGGTTATGGAATATTATTGCTCTGTAAGAAATGACCAGCAGGAGGAATACAGAGAGGCCTGGAGAGACTTAAATCAACTGATGCTGAGTGAAATGAGCAGAACCAGAAGATCACTGTACACCTCAGCAACAATACTGTATGAGGATGTATTCTGATGGAAGTGGAAATCTTCAACATAAAGAAAAACCAATTCACTTCCAGTTGATCAATGATGGACAGGGGTAGCTACACCCAGAGAAGAAACACTGGGAAGTGAATGTAAATTGTTAGCACTAATATCTGTCTGCCCAGGGTGCATGTACCTTCGGATTCTAATGTTTATTGTGCAACAAGAAAATGATATTCACACACATATATTGTACCTAGACTATATTGTAACACATGTAAAATGTATGGGATTGCCTGTCATCGGGGGGAGGGAGTAGAGGGAGGGGGGGTAATTTGGAAAAATGAATACAAGGGATAATATTATAAAAAAAATATATATATATATAATAAAAAAAAGTCACACAAGAGATCAGTAGCCAAACTAGGATTTTAAGGCAGTCTATGACTTTGCATTTTCCATTCTATAAACAACCAATAATGTAGAACATTAGACAGCAGTTTCTTCATCTGGAGTTTGTGGCTCTGGAATTTCTGAACTTGAGTGGGGGAAAAATCCATCTATGATTGATTTCCTCTGTCATTGTATACATTATATTTTTTGTGCTTAAAAGCATTATTCTGAGTTGGGGTTCACAAACTTCACTAGATTGCCAAAGGAGTCTATTGCACAAAAAAGGTGAAGGAGTCTTGTTCTACAATAAAGTTACAGTCATTCTTATTTTTAAAATTGTTCATCCCCTGAACCTACAGCCTGAAATAGGAAGGCTGGTACAATGCAAGGAGTTTTCTCTCTAGGTTCAGATCCTGTTTCTGATACAGTCTCTCTCTCTCTCTCTCTCTCTCTCTCTCTCTCTCTCTCTCTCTCTCTCTCTCTCTCTCTCTGTGTGTGTGTCTCTCTCCCCCCCATATGGAGAGAGAGAGAGAGAGTACTTCATGAGGTTTTTCCTGATCTCTCCCATTTGTAGTCTCTCTCCCTGAAAATTACAGTGTGTTTTTCTGTGTTTGTCTGTATGCACATAGATATACGTCATTTCTCCTGATAGAAAGTACTCTTTGAGGGCAGAAATTTTCATTTTTGCTTTTGGAACCCCAATGGCTATCACAATACCTGATCCATAATAGGTGTTTAATAAGTGTTTGATAACTTATTGATAAGTAGACACTCAGATAACATTTAGTCCCATTTATACATGACAGACTTGGGAAATATCTTCAATATTCTCAATTTCCTCAATCTTTCATCTTATAGCATTGACTCAAGTCGCTTCACCATCCTGGTTGCTTGTCCTTCTTTAAAGACCCTTCGTTTTCCCAATATCCTTCCTAGAATGTGCTGCCCTCACACAGTCCTACTCTATTGTGCTCTGACCAGAGCAGAGAGTAGTAGGATTGTTGTGTACTAGCCTCTTAACGTCTCCTGTGTTTGAAATAGCTTATTTGGCTTTCAAAGAGCTTAATTGACACATACAGAATTTATATTTTTCAAAAGCTACAGATCATTTTTTTAGAGAAACTGATATCTATGCCTTACCCATTTCGTGCTGATGAAGATAATTTTTCCACTGGTTCCCATTAAATTTAATCATATTCAATTAGACCCAATATTCTAACATATCAATCTTAAGAGTTTTGAATACTGGTTCTTACATTCGGTGTGATAATTAATCATCTTGCCCAGTTTTGCATCATTTGCCAATTTGATAAATATGCCATTAGCAGCTTTACCCGAGTCATTGAGAAATTGATCTCCAACACAGGATCCAGTACAGATACTTAGGACAATACGCTGGAGGACTCCTTCTCTACTGACAAAATTCCCCTCATGAGCTTCATGTTCCAGACAAATTGCCTTACCCATTCTTTCTCAGAGATGCCCTTTAATCTTCTGCCTTCCTAACTTTGTAGAGGATGTCTCCTGTGTGTGCAATATATTCATCTGCTTCTATGAGAATCTTTAGCTTCCTTCAAGAGTCAGCTCATTTATTTTATTCTGGCATCATGTCCCTAATTTTTATGGGTTTTTTTAACCACCTCAAATGACCTAATATCTGCTTCTCTGTTTAGATAGAAAAAATAAATATACTGGTATAGTGGGGGAAAAAACTAGCTCTGTAAACAGAGAATCTAGATTCAAATCTGGCCTCTGATGTTTAAACTCTGGGTAACCTTCAATTAGGGCTTCTGATAACTGTGAAAAGAGAGGTTTCTTCATGGTTTGTTTCCAAGGCTTTCTAGCTCTGGACTGTATCATTTTGCCTTTATATTCCCAGCACTAAGCACAGCTCTTTCACCATAGTAGGCTGTTCATAAATATGTGGAATTCAATTGAATTTACTGTAGAGCAACTAGCAAAATCAGTAGGAGGTACGTGTGCAGCATTGATACCCAGTATTGGGAGATGGTGTCCAGAATACCAGTAGAACCTCAGGACCCAAAGTAGGAGAAGGAGAAATCGCCATCTTGCAGAGCAGAAGGAGGGTAAGGACTTGGCGAGGTATGGACATTGGAGTAAAGGATACATGTAGTTATTTTGGAGACAGGTTCCATGATTGAGGCTTGGATGCTCTGGGACTTATGTTCCCACCCTCCTAAACAGTTGATCACATATTCCTTAGGATCAGATCGTGACTCTTTTGGGGTCAGACCAAGTTACTCCAAAGAGTCCCATACTCTATTTTGGTATTGAAGTCCAAAGCAACTCTTTCAGATTATAAATTGCAGAAACACACTGGGTGTTCTTTACATATATGAAATCACAGATTTGTATCTAAAAAAAGAAAGCAGATTTAATTGCCACTTTTTTCCTTTTGTATTTTTCTAATCTTTTTTTGTTTTACTCCCATTTTCCCACTTCTTTTCTTTTCTCTCTCCCCTTTTCTGTTTCCCTACGGGGCCTTAGGTTTCTTTGGGGTACATGGTTATCACCTTACTAGGTATAATATTTTATCTGCTTCCTCAATTATAACATTCTAAGATGGCATTGGCCTGGCTTAATATTGTATTTCATTTACATGCTGGTGTTGGCTTTTAAAATTTTTATTTTATGTAGAATTACATATTGGTACAAATGCCTGGAGATTTTTCAACATGGTGTTCATTTTGAAAACAGTAAAATAGTACATTTGTTTTCATTAAAAAGCAAAAGCTGTTTTGTGTGTCTTACTAATTTTACTTTCGCTTGGGAGGGAGAAAACAAGCCCCAAGCTCTAGAGGTAGAGAAGAATGAAATAGTAAATAGATTGGGCCAGGAAGAGAAACTAGATTCAATATGTGCTTCTTGCCAGAGTTTTACAGAGTATAAGTGACTGAAGAGGCACAAAGTGGCCCTCCTACTGCAAAAATCATCATTTTCATGGTATGCTTCTCGTGTGTTGGCTAAAGCAAATGGTTTAGTAGCCAGGACCAGATTAAACTTGAAGAAAACATTCTTTTTTTCTGTTAAGATTGTAGAAAACATTCTCCTTTTAATAGTAAATATATTGAGGAAAAAAAAAAAAAAGAAAACCTATCTAACCTTTGGCTTTCTGGGGGTTGCTAGGCCTGGGAGTTGATATTAGCTTTATAGCCAAAAGATCAGCAGATATGATCAAAAGAAAAACTTGAAAAAATGCTCCTGGTGCCCCAAAATGTAAACAGTCATTGAGGGGATTATGGAAATATAAGCACACTAGTACATTGTTGGTGGAGCTGTGGGATGGTACAGAAACAAGTAAACCTTTTAGAATAGTAGTTCATAGAGACCTTCAAGAGGAGGGCAAGAAAAGTATCTGCAGGATCCTTTCAAGACTTCCTGGAATCCTAGAATATTGTAAGGATCAGCACTGTGCTACATAAATATGCATTTCCTATCATTCTCCTATAACCAAGATAAATAATTTGGGGATCCCCTGCCCTCAGCCATTGAAAGTGAAAAGACACTGATAATATTTGCATTCCCTTAGCACGTACAGCTGGATTTTAGTATGTTACCTTTATAGTTCAGTGGATGTTCCCTCCAGTGACAGAGATCGAAAACTTCCCTCTTTGCCCATTTTGTGTGACTTTGTCAATGTCTCCTAAATCCGCCACAGAGAGTCTATTCAATACGCTTGGGGCTTTTGTCTAGTTCTGATGACATAATACAGACACTCTCCATCTAGCTGTCTGTCTTTCTGCTTCTCATATCTATGTAAGTAATAGGCATATATAAAATATATGTATGTTTATAAAACAACTAGATCTATAATTATTTGCTTGTATTTAAATTTAAATTGTTGAAGAGAAACAATTAACCCTTCAACTTTTATATAATTATTTTTTCATCCCGTTCCCTAAGTCTCCCTTGGGATTCTTTGTCAATTTATTAATATTCTCTTTTCAATTTACTAATATTCCCACTTTCTTTTATATGGCTAAATGTGTACTGTTTTCTTCTGAAATTTCCTTCCTTCCTTCCTTCCTCCCTCCCTCCCTTCCTCCCTCCCTCCCTCCCTCCCTCCCTCCCTCCCTTCCTTCCTTCCTTCCTTCCTTCCTACCTTCTTTCCTTCCTTCCTTCCTTCCTTCCATCCTTCCATCCTTCCTTCCTCACTTCCTTCCTTCCTTCCTTCCTTCCTTCCTTCCTTCCTTCCTTCCTTGCTTCCTTGCTTCCTTCCTTTCTTCCTTCCTTCCTTCCTTCCTTCCTTCCTTCCTCCCTCCCTTCCTTCCTTCCTCACTTCCTTCCTTCCTTCCTTCCTTGCTTCCTTGCTTCCTTCCTTCCTTCCTTCCTTCCTTCCTTCCTTCCTTCCTTCCTTGCTTCCTTCCTTCCTTGCTTCCTTCCTTCCTTCCTTTCTTCCTTCCCTTCCTTCCTTCCTTCCTTCCTTCCTTCCTTCCTTCCTTCCTCACTTCCTTCCTTCCTTCCTTCCTTGCTTCCTTGCTTCCTTGCTTCCTTCCTTCCTTGCTTGCTTCCTTCCTTCCTTGCTTCCTTCCTTCCTTCCTTTCTTCCTTCCCTTCCTTCCTTCCTTCCTTCCTTCCTTCCTTCCTTCCTTCCTTCCTCACTTCCTTCCTTCCTTCCTTCCTTGCTTCCTTGCTTCCTTGCTTCCTTCCTTCCTTCCTTCCTTCCTTGCTTCCTTGCTTCCTTCCTTCCTTCCTTTCTTCCTTCCCTTCCTTCCTTCCTTCCTTCCTTCCTTGCTTCCTTCCTTCCAAGAAACGAGAGGAAAATAAAAATTTGAAAAAAATCTATTCCAGGCTTATAGAAAATGCATGCATACATAAAATCAGCTCTGAATTATCTTTGGTAATTGATATCAAACTATGTTAATTGAAATACATAAAAAATAACTCAAAAAATCTAAAATACCTACTAGGAAAAGGGCCTGATTTGAATGTCCACCTTTCTTTCCTTCCCTTATGAAACATTGAACCGGCAGGAAAATGCCTCAAAGATGGATGGCAGGAAGGAGAAGAAGAAAAGCCAAGGGATCTAGATATGCATCCCCTGAGAACCAAATACAAACCTGGCTCTGCTCCCCCAAACCAGCTGCTTTTAAAACCTGATATTACCTTGAGAATTCCACAAGATGGAGCACGTGAGCCGCGTTCCATCTCTCTCGCGGGCCAGCAGGAGAAAGCACTGTCATCATTTATCACTGCTTCCCCCTCCTCCTTAAGAAAAATTGCAGAGCGGAATTATTTATCTAGTGTGGTATTGAAGGAAATCTGGCATGTACAAACAAGCCCTTCAAAAGGTTTTAGTAACACCTATCACAAAGAGCCTGAATTGATACCAGAAACATGGGATGTGAAATCCACGGTGGCATTTCATTAGAAAAGAAGCTGCCAGGATTTGTACTTTACTTTGAAACTACGGTGCACGAGTCACACATCAATTATTTGAACTGATCTATTTGGAAAGTCATTTTCTTCAAATCCAATGAGTGATTCTTTCAGGCCTGAAGTTATTGAATCTGGCAAGATGAAGCAAAGATTGGAGAGATTGAGGGGGAAGGGGAAGAGATTAAGGAACAGGGGGGCTTAAATTTCCCAGGTCTCCAAAAGTGAACAAGCAGTTCCTTTAATGATTTAGATACTTCAAATTCATCATGAGCCAAAATGGCCACTGAAAATAAGTAAATCAGCTAAATAAACAAATAGATAAGTAAATGAATGAATATATGTGTGTCTACATATACATATATTTACATATCCCATTCTGTTTCCTGGAAATTCAGAACTGTTTCTATGAAATGCATCAGCATCTTAGCAAGCTGAGGTACACATTCCTCTAGGAGGGATGAAATCTAAGACCTCCTTCTTAGGGAAAAGGCATAAAATCTAGATTTTAATTGACTTTCCTTTAGCAGGAGTTTAATTCCTAGGGCTAAGCTTCCTATATGTCAGTTTTACTAACTAAATTCAGAATTGCGAAGTATGGCTGAACCCTCACACCAGAGCAGTTGCCCCATGATCTCCAGATCCATTTGATGGTGCTCACCATAGCTTGTTCATTGGCAAGAAAGCTATGGCGAACCTGGACAGAATATTAAAAAGCAGAGACATCCCCTTGCCAAGAAAGAAAAAAATCTGTTTTTATTTGTCCAGTGGCAACGTATGGCCATAGGAGTTAGGCTGTGAGGAAAAGTGAATGTTGCAGAATTGACCTTTTGAATGACGGTGAGAAAACTTTTGAAGAGTCTTGTAGACAGCAAAGAGATCAAATCACTTAATACTTAAATTACTTCAGGCTATTCACTGGAAGATCAAATACTGAAGCTGAAGCTTAATCACTGTTTAAAAAAAAAAAACACAAAAACAAACAAACAAAAAAAACCCACTAGTGTTGGGAAAGATTGAAGGCAAAAGGAAAAGGGGATGGCAGAGAATGAGATGGAAACAATGAACATGAAGTTGGACAGATAGAAAGACCTGATGTGTAGGGTCCAGTAGGGCATAAAGAGTCAAGCATAACTGAACACCAATTCAGCAATGACAAATATAGAAGGAACTTGCCCAGAGATCACAGTCAAGTTGATTTTAAGTCAGTTCATTCAACAGCATTTATTAAGCTCCCACCATGGGCAGAGTATTGCATCAAGTACTAGAGATACAAAAATTAAAAACAAAAACATAAAATGTCCCTTTCCTCAAGAAGAATAGATCATTCTACTGGGAACATATCAACTGATTATCCTTCAGGATCAATCATTTAAATTCATCTCATTACAGTAATCTTTTCCCTATTACAAGGATTAGGGGTGCAGATTTACCATGATCTGGAAAATCTAGGTAAAATCTTTTGACCTTTTCATATTAGAGAAGTCTGAATTATTATAATTTTAAAAGACAAAATAGGTTGATACCATACCAGACTATACATATCTTTTATGAATTTCAGGGTTTCTAAACTTTCTCTGGGTTGTCTGTGGCTTCCATAAAGCTCGCTCAAAATTCCCATTTAATTTCTTATGACAAGCAGTGATATATTAAAACCATGTTGGCAAAAGTCACAATGTAGAAGGGAAAACTGTAATTATACCAATCATTTAGAAAGCTATTTTCAAAGTTCCATTTTTATCATCTTATCAGGGTTTGTGTTTGTTGTGCTGTTTGTTAGTCTTTAAATTTGAGTCCAGAAGCCAAACTTTTGACATGCCCAGTATTTACAAAGAATGCCAAATAAAAAGGAGAGGAAGGTGTGGAAGAAATTGTTTTATAATTTTCAAAGAATTGGTAACTATTGAAGTTTTAGTTCAAGCTCTGCTTGTAATATGAGATCTCAAAGAAGTAGAATATCTCTCATAATATTGTAATGGTGATTTTTACCTTCTGAATCCAATTCTTCCTGTGCAACAAGAAATTCGGTTCTGCACACATAGACTGTATTTAGGATATACTAGAACACATTTAATATGTATGGGACTGCCTGTCATCTAGGGGAGGGGGTGGAGGGAAGGAGGAGAAAATTCAGAACAGAAGGGAGTACAAGGGATTATGTTGTAAAAAAAATTACCCATGCATATGTACTGTCAAAAAAATTATAATTATAAAAGAATTTCAAAAATAAAAAATATTGTAGTGGTGATTCAGGCGTAGAGAGTTCAGTTAAGGCTTTGGTTCCTTTGTTTTTGTAATTTATGCTTCCTATAGGAAATGGGAAATCTTAAGATAGAGATAAAGGCACAGACCTAAGGTTCATAGGAATGGAAACCCAGAAGTGGAAGGAACCTCAGAAAACAACTTAGCCAGTCTCCTCATTTTATAAATAAGGAAACCAAGCCCTAGGTAAGGCAAGGGATTTGCCCAAGAGAAGCAATAAGAGATAGCAGCAAGGTTTGAAGACAGGTTCTGTACCATCCCACTCTGTCTCCAGCATGAGTGGAGGTAAATTGTAGAGTCTATTAAGATAAAGTAAAGAAGAGGTAGCAAGGTTATAGTCACAGTTTGGCCACATAAGAGTGAGGAGATGGAGTCTAAATCTGACCTCAGATTCTAGCAATCTGGGTCACCTTGGACAACCCTTTCATCTTCAGATCCCATTTCCTCCACCAGAGAATGAAGAAGGGAATATGCTTTGCAGCACTTACACAGTGCTTGTACGGGAAGCGTTGTGTCAGCATTATAACCAAGCACTATATAAATGTGGTTGACATTACTATTAATATTAATAAGGAAAAAAACCAGATTCTGGGGTCTTGCTCACTTCTGAGGCAGCCAAAGTATCCGAAGTGGAAAATCCTAAATGCTAAAAGGGATTGAAAGTAAAGAAGTGTTTGGATCATTGGCTATTAATCTTAAAAGGCATTTGGAGAGATCATGGATTTAAAATTAGAAGAAATCTCAAAGGCCTTGTGGTCCTACCCTATCATTTTACAGATATGAAAACTGAGGTCCCAAAATGAGTTCCCACGGGTCCAAGGAGAAAGAGCCATGATTT
The DNA here is from genome assembly GCF_048593235.1 of Sminthopsis crassicaudata. Lineage (NCBI taxonomy): Eukaryota > Metazoa > Chordata > Mammalia > Dasyuromorphia > Dasyuridae > Sminthopsis > Sminthopsis crassicaudata. The sequence goes on from NC_133619.1 coordinate 48,992,336, forward strand.
GAATTTTAGATCTTGAAAATGTGTTTCTCATAACTTTTCTAATTTTTGCCCCTTTGCTAGGAGCTACCACAGTATTACTATATTAAGGAAATCTGGACAGCTAAATGGTATGGGTTAGAAATCACTGAGTCCACAGCCATTTATTAAGTGCCTACTGTATGACAGAGCCTTTCATTAGCCCTGAGGATTGGAGTAGCCCCTCCAGTCATTATGGCTATTTGTGGGCTACCTGAAACCTTCAGCTCTGTTGTTTCTAAGGCTTGGACTTTTTGCTACTAGAACTGCTCATCTTAAAAACGAGAGCATCCATTACAGGAGATGTTGTCAGAGAGTGTTGTATTTTATTGGTGTGATTCCCAGTGGCTCGGTGGGTGTCCAGACACAGCTTGTGTGTTTCTAACTGCCTAAGGTCTCGGGCTTAAAGAACATTGAAGGGTTTAGTGCTGATGATCCTGAGTTATAATACAGATGACGTCTGCATTCTTGCCAATACCTTATGGGCCATTCCCTATTCTTTTGAGGATGGCTATGGTAGATATTCAGGAATTTTGGTTGTGAACAGTCTTGGAACTATGATAATACAGGATGATCTGTCCATCTATCCATTATCTATGTCTCTACTTTTTATTGCTACTCCATCTCTACCTTTCTCTCTCTCTCCATTTCTACCTTTCCTCATTCTCATTTTCCATCATAGCATTTTATGAAAAACAGAGATCCTAAATATTTTCTTCTGTGCACGATGCCGTGTGTACATTTGCCAAATTTCTGATGAGTTGAATTAAAATCTAATCCAAACTTATGTTTTTGTCCTTATATAGTCATCTCTTATCCTAGCCCATTTCTTTGGATTAGCTAATCCTCTGAGATATCTCTTTAATCATATTGAGATCGAGCATGAGAACTGGAACTCCTTTATAAGCATCCACACATATGCCATCAACTTGTAAGCTCCCACAAAAGCCCTCTGTAAAACAAAACAAAACAAAACAAAATAACACACACACACAACAAAATGTTACATTTAAAAAAAACATATCAAATTCCTTAATAATATTGTAGTGTTCAGATATTCAAATGAAGCTACTGTGAATAAACAGGACCAAGCCAAAAGGATAATTCAATACTTTAATGAATTCACAATCTCATAAATGAAGTGCCCCTCCCATTGTAGATCACAATCTCTCCATACATTCTCATCCCATTCAATTCTTGTCCATGTTCTCCAGTAAATCTTCCACTGAGTTTTACCCAATATGCTGGACCATTTTATAAAGATGATATTTTCATAAAATAGAATGACTGATAAATGGCCTGGGATTTGTGGGCACATATGTTATGCATTAGTTTTTTTTTTCATTTAATCAGATTAAATATAGCCATAAAACTGTCAGTGTGGATAGTTGGTTATGGCATGGAAATAGCTTCATTATGTTGAGCTGGCCTTCATTAAAGTGTTATTTTAATGCCTAAAATGGGCATGAAAGTGACCATGGGTTCTTTGAGTTCTGTCCAACCTTATCCAATTGAAAGGGTTTATGCTTGGAACCTATCCTTTAAGGACTAACTTGGCCAATCAGTCAGCAAGCCTTAATTAGGAACATACCATGTATATGCTCAGCCCCATGGAAAACACTGGAGATACAAAGGAAAAGCCCAAAACAATCTCAGTGCTAGAAGAGCAAAGTTTAGAATGGCTCACGAACCTGAGGAGATTGGTTATGGGTTGATGACTGGGATAGAGGGAAGGGACACACACTCTTCCAGTTCAGATATTTTGTAAAACATGGTGGAGTTAGGATCTGCATCCCTGGAAGGGTCCCTAAGGACATCAGAACTATTTTTAAAAATGAAATTGGACATTAACATATGCTATTAGTCAAAAGAGCATCTGACTGTATTTGAGAGTTGAACAGCCTAGTGTTATCTTTTTTCAAACTGAACATCCTGGGAAAAATTCCATTGTGATGGAATAGTTTGGAGCCGAGTAGCTGAAAGTCTTGAGGGTATAATCCTTTCCCCAGCCACTGCCTTCCTTATTTCCTAATCGCTGAATTCACTCTCAAGACTTCACTGTCCCTTAACTCATCGTTACTCTAATCATGTAGCTTCTCTGTTCAGTCTTCAATCTTACATTTTTTTCTCTTAAGTGAAATAAAGGGGAAAATGTTTCCATTGTTCTGACCTCATATCCCATAAATCCACACTTTTTTGCTTAGTGTTTTGAGTGGGGTGGTTTGTGCTGGCACGTTGGTTTGGTGTATTTTTGTGTGTTTGTGTTTATTTCTTGGTGGGAATGTATTATGTTCATGGAGTGTATTTGGAGGAAATATGATGGGAAATATGGAGATGTTAAAGAATGAAAAGGTTGAGAACCACTAGGCTGCTGGGAAACCTACTGACTGTTTAGCTTTAGGGGATGATTAATCTCTAGTAACTGAGAAGGAGCCTTAGGTCTCTTTGCCTTTTGAATCAGCACTCAGCCATCTGGGGGTTTGCTTAGTTAGACATGATAAGAATTGCTTTCTCAGGTTGGATCAGTGATCCGTTCAGCCCAGGATTCTATTACAGCGTTCCTACAAGGCGTTTCTGCAAGAAAGCAGTGTTTGCTTCCCAAATGCCAACCTCAAAGAGTATGGCTACAGTCAAACCCCGGTAGTAACTGGGGCCCAGGATTTGGAGTAAGAGAGAGTTCAGCTCTGCTCCTTACTGTCTTTGTGACCCCTGGAAACTCATCATGCTTCCCTAGGTCTTCATTTAGTCATTCCAATAGGAAGAAATTAGACCAGATGATCTCTAAGACTTTAAGTCCTTTGATTTCTCATTGTTCTTGACTATAAATTATAGACTCATCATGGATCAAATAATCTGACTTCAGATTATCTGACCCATAATGCATCTATAATTTATAGTTATAGGTCTATAAATTATAGACCCATCATGGATGAGGTAATCTGAAGTCACCTTGAACCTCTCTGTTTTAGTCTCTTCTATGCTCTGTGGTACAATGAAAAATGATTTACTTGCTCCAAAATGTTTAAAGATGGATTTATTTCAGAGAACAAAACAAGGTCATAAATCCACTTTTAATATAAAGTCTTGTCATTGTGGGAGTAACTCAGTTTCTTCTCCTCTTACATTTCTAGAAATGAATTAATCTAATTCTAGATGATTTAATCATCTTCCTTCCCAAAACTCACCCATCTTTTGAACTTTCCTATTACTGTCAAGAATACCACTATACCTTCCAGCCACCTCAATTCCGGCATCATTCTCAGCTCCTCACGCTCATGAACCTCATACCTCAAAATCAGTTGCCAAATTTTATCATTTTTTCCTCCTTCCTTCTCTCTCTCCACTTTAGATCAGACTCTCATCAAATCCAGTGGAGGTTAACTCGTCTCCCTTTCTCAAAGTCTTTTTCTGTGCTTTTCCTAAAGCACAATCTAACTACAAGACTCCTCCTACTCAGTAAACTCCAGTGCCTTTAACACATAGGATCAAATATAAACTCCTCAGTTGGACACTTAAAGCTCTCTCTAAACTGCTCCTATCTTTCCCATCTTTCCAGTTTTCTGCTATATAATACTTCTTTTCAAGTACTATTTATCACCCTGCATACTACTCTTCCTCACTCTCAATATTTCACCTCCCATCTATATTTATACTGGTTATTATCTCTATTTCATGGAATCCAGGGAATCCTTCAAGATTCTGCATAAATGCTTTTTTCCGATCCCTCCAGATAATGGTTCCCCCCTTTAACGCACCTTCCATTTTCCATGCGTGAATCTTATAAATGTTCACACCATTGACATCCCTTAGAATGTAAGCTCCTTGAAGGCAGGCACTATTTTTGGCTTGGAGTTTCTGTTTTGTCTCCTGTGTCCCTGTTTCCACAAAGCTGATCACAGCATCTGAACCATGCTCAAGTACTTAAGTTATGTTTGTTGATTGATGGAGTTAATAATGGGCATCTTGGTGGTTTGGGGATGTCGAGGTTCTGGTGCTAAATAATAAGGGACTTGGCTGAGTCCCAGACAGAGAAAGGGGGGACCAGCCTGCTCACTTCAGGGTGCTCTCCAAGAATGCCAGTATATACCAACATCTATTCACAAGCAAAACTGGATAGTAAGAGGGTGTGTACATGGCAAGTCTTTGGGAATGCTGTAAACCATTCAAGTTGGGCTCTTGTTTTTTTTTTTTTTTTTCCCTGAGACAATTGGGGTTAAGTGACTTGCCCAGGGTCACACAGCTAGGAAGTGTTAAGTGTCTGAAATAAGATTTGAACTCAAGTTCTCCTGACTTCAGGGCTGATGCTCTATCCACTGCACCCAACCCCCAAGTTGGGTTCTTACAATTTAGAAAATCACCACCTCTCATGGTTGATGCTTGTCTCTTGCCTAGGTCCCATCAATTAAGCTACTATTTTGACTTCTCTGTGGTAAAAATCAAAGGGAGGTTGTAAAGTGGAGAGAGCAGAAATAGATATGAAAACTAAAGCTCAACAGCCCAGGAACTATCCCATTTAAATGCACTGCTTCTCATACACCCCTCATCACAGCCAACCACCTGTTCTCATCCTACCCTTCATTTGTGCCCCATTTTTTTCCTCCTTTGGTGAGATAGCCTTCATTTAAATCAGGAGCCAGCCATCTCTCGCTGGTCTTCTAGGCAACTCCTGAAGCTTTTATTTTATCAGGCCTTTCTTCTCAGAAATCCTGGCCCAGTTTTCATGTGCCTTTGTTTTTTAAAATTCTCCTTGTTGGTCTCTCTGTATGTTCCTGATTCTGTCTGGCTCATCTTTTTCAACCGAGATGCCTTTTGAGAAGACTCACATAAAGAGCAAAAATCCATTTTGCACAGGGACCCAGTGAGGCTTCTGCATCAATAAGGTAAATTGATGGCAGTTTAACACATTTCCCAATTATTGTCTGCAAATGCTTTCCCAGCAAACAATCCCTGAAACCTTTCACACAGAAGAAACACTCCCCTGGGGGGAAAAATGGGCTTGTTACCAGCCTCTGGAAGGAAAACTCTGTCAGGGGAAGAATGGGGAAAGCTTCCCCTTCTCCAATCCCCTATCTGTTCAGAAGGGATAAGAGCAGGAAGGAATAAAAAAAGGGAAGCCTTCTCATCCCATCCTGGCATCCGTGATACCACAAGACTTGTCACTTTTGAGTCATTGCATTAAAAAGAGAATGGCTGCTAGCAAGCCTTTGTCCTATTTCTATCGTCTCAGCTCTTCTCCTCTTTCATGCTTCCTATTCCATCTTGCTTCCCTTTATTAACAAAAAAAGCATTCTTTGTAAATCCAGGTAGGAGCAATCCAATCTGGTGTAACTGACTGGCCCTCTTCCAGGCTGGCCTTGGTCATTCTGCAGATCTGATTTTGGACAGGCAGCAGGACCCCCATTCTCAAACAACTGCCTCTCTTCTGTGATGTGGCCACTGACCCCAGAGCAGAAAGACAGGCCCAAGTGATCCTGAGCCCATATTGCTTATCCCAGAACAGAGAATATAAGCGCAAGTGATCTTGTGTCCATTCCACTGACCCCTACAATAGGCAAAACAAGTCCAACTGATCCTGTGTCCATTCCATTAATCCCTAGAAGAGGGAAGACAGCCCCAAGTGATCCTGAATTTACTGATCCCCAGAGCAGGGAATACAAGTCCAAATGATCCTAAGTCCAATCTGCTGACCACTAGAATAGGGAAGACAAGCCCAATCCTGAGTCCACTCTTCTGACCCTTAGAAGAGGAAAGACGAAGGATCAGAATGGGCAGCACATTGGAGAACAGAGAGTTACAGCACAGCTCTACATCCTGAGGACAATCAGTATTAATGAATATAAGATGATATAGTGGATAAAGTACTGAACATGGATTCAGGAAGATTTGAATTCAAATTGTATTTCAGATACTAGCTTTGTGACGTTTGGCAATGCACTTCATTTTTCTCATCTTTCTTTAATTTCCTCAACTGTAAAATGGGGATAGTAATAGTATCTCCCTCATAGAATTCTTGTGAAGATTAAATAAAATGGCATGCAGAGCTCTTTACAAACTTAAAAACTATATAAATGCAAACCAGTATTAATAATAATGACTTAGATGAGTTTAATTAACTTCTATGTATGGACCCTTTACCTCCAGGAGAAAAGAAAAGTTCTGAGAAAAGATTCTTTTCAGCCCTATCACTAAATCTGTTCCAGTCCTCATGGTGCATCTTTAGCCTTCAAAAGAACCCAAGTGAACTCTGGAAGATTTGGCAATCCACAGGCTAAAGAGATCTCAGAATATCTCTCCTGTTCCCAGGGTCTATACTCTAGACTATAATTTCTTTCAGAAAAAGTATTTTTCTTTTCTATTTTTTTTATGTCCAGGGGTCTAGCACAAAGTAATATGGTGAAAGGGAATAAAAGATGTGTGGAAAACCAGAGAAATTTACTTACTGATTTTTTGAGCCTCAGTTTCATTACCTGTAAAAATGAAGGGATTGGACTCAATGACCTTCTAGCTAAAACCTAGGATTCCTGTCATCATTTAAAAAGTATGTATTGAATTAAATAAATTCAAGGGAAGACATTCACTGAGATTGGCTGGGACTACATATATATATATACACACACACACATATAAAACATTGCATCTCTCTATCTATATATCTATATCTATATATATGCACAACATTCCATTGACTAATCCAGCTAAATCTTTTAAACTTCTTAGGGTCAACTACTTGGATGAAGATTTATTCCCTGTTTTAGGTTGATCCTTAGATCTACTTGGAAGGGATGCATGGCCTTGGAAAACAAGTTAGCCCCACAGCAAGGGGTTCTCTCTGAAGACCTTGGTGTAGCCCAAATTGTTCTGAAACTGTAGGAAGAAGGAGAGAGGAATTGGAGAACAGGAGATAATTTTGTTTTAGTTCAGAAAAGGTCAACTTTCTGATGATTTCACATGGAGATTCAACTTTAAAATTCTGTAGCTAGGTCACTGTCTCTCCCCCACCTCCTATCCCTTGCATAAGAACAGTTATATAAGACCTTTCTATCCTAGTTCACATGGACCAAGTTCTTATTTCAAAAAGAGATCTAGGGAGACCAAAAAAGCTTTCAAATGACCAAAGACAAGAAGGTGACACTTCCTAGAGGCAGAACAGGATTAAAAGCATGCAGTAAAAACTTCTCCCAGGTAACCTGCTTCTGGGGAGCAAGAGGAATGGCCTGGACTTTAAAAAGATATAAATGCACACACACACACACACACACACACACACACACACACACACTACAGTGATTTTGGCTCTAAAGAACCCTTTGTGAAGGCAGCAGTTTTGTCTGCTCCTCAGACAAAGGCTTCCCAGAAGAATCTTTTTTTTCTTGGAAGATGAGGAGTTGAAGAAGGGACTCCTTGACCCAGAGAAGCTGGGGGATGCTCTCCAGTCCAACAACTCCAGAGAAACAGTGCTTCTTCTGCACAGCTTCAATTCTTATCCACCTTCATCAGAAGCCAGCTGAGAGCCCACAACATATTTTGCATTTTTTATTGGATTTCTACAGTGCTCTGCCTACTGCTAGTTAAAAATGAGCTCCTACACACAAAACAGTTTTTTTTCTGTGCATCTAGCCAATATTAGCACAGCAGCAACAAAACCCACTTTTAAGACTGCTTTTACTTGTCTTGATCCAAGTTCTGTCTCAGAGTAACTAGGCCCAAAAAGCTTTAGAAGGGGAAAGGTAGTGGTAGTCACTGCCCCTAATGTTTGCTTCTTTTTTCACCACAAATAGAGCATAGTATCAAAATTTACATCATAGAATATTATATTTGGGCTGGAAAGGACCTATTCTTATCCCTGTATTTTACAGATCAGGAAGGTGGGGACCAGAAGGGCTAATATTGATGATATCAATAAAATAAAATACCAATTATAGTAGTAATTACATTTTTATTGGTCTTACTGTTCTTCCACCTTCAAAAAAACCTGTTATACTACAGAGAAGTTGAGAACAACCCCTCCATCTGTCAGATCCCTCTGAAGATCTTTCCTTGGTTTTTAAGCAATAATTAGGCTATTTCACAATAATAGTTTGTCTGTTCTTGGTGGTAGATTGTTTTCAGCCACACTTTCCTTTGCTCTTTTGTATGAGTGATTCTCTTGTACTATGGGCTTGAACCGTCCTTGAAGTACTTGACTTTTTCTGACCAATAGCCTCTGCAATATCTCTAATGGTCATTGAAAGTATTCTTTTAGAGGTACAGCTTTTAATTACCTCTTTGGGTTGATATCCAATTATAAAAATCCCAGATCTAAAATCACATACATGTTACAAAACCCAGCACTCAATTAACAGAAAAATAACTAAAGGTGAGCAAACTAGAATAATCTGGTTAGTATATATACAATCAGTACTAAACAAAATTAACCATTTTCAGAACTGTTTCCTATCCTCAGTAATTTTAACTCTGTTGTAGGAAGCGTACTTTGTTAACCTTTGGAGAATATTTTAAACTCTATACATTTTACTATTTATTTAACTATACCCAGAATTTTAACTCACACCAAGAATCTCAAAATCAAGGCAACATTCTCTCTATGTGGTGGATTGGCCTGTTTCTCTGTGGGTCTTTTAGATAATCCACGATGAGGTAATGTTGAGTTCAAGGATTCAATTTAACAAATCCAACAAAATGAAATCCCCACTCTGTCAGGCACTGTGGGGAATACAAAGATAAAATTGCTTCCCTCAAGAAGCTTACATCCTATTGCAGAGAATATAAAATACTGAGAGAGATCACAAGTCAGTAGCTATATTTTACTGGAAACACTATGAGTAATTTAACTCACATTTATGACAGTAAACATATGCATAACAGACACAGCATGGTATTTTCTGCTAGTGGGAAAATCTCTGGAGCTTCATTTACATCCTCCTACAGCCTACACAGGCACTGGTAATATGGTCTCTCTGCCTCTGGAGCAGAAGGAGTTTCTGAGATTTCCATTTTTCTCCAAATTAATGAGTTAACACCTCATAATAATAATTTACTTTGATGTTCCTGATAAGTAGCTAATGTCTGATGGGTTTGAGGAAGGACTGAGTTGACATTACATAGAATAATACTATCCTCCCCTGGTCCTTCCACATTCTGCTACTTGGTAATTACTGTAAAATTTGACTCTAGGAAGCCCACCCTCAGTCCTAATGTAGTGATTTTTTCATTTTCTCTAAGAAGAAAATACAATTCCTTTGGCTGGCATTTAAAATCCTTCAAAATCTGATTGTGGCCAGCCTTTCCAGACTGATTACACCTCCCTCACTACTCCTGATTTGGGACACATTAGTCTACTTGGTTCTTTCCTCAAATAGCATTCCATCATTGGGCCTCCAATCAGTCTTGAAATGTATTTGCTCCTCGCCTCTCCCTCTGGAAACCCCCAGCTCCCTCAAAGATTCTATTCCATTGCTCCTTCCTAAACAAGACCTTTTCTGATTTCCAGCTGCATTTATTTTGTAGAATATAAATATTTTAAGGGGAGGGACTATTTTATCTTTAATCTTTGTATCTAGAGCACCAAGCAGAGTCTGGAGTATAGTAGGCAGGTGCTTAAGTTAAATGCAATGGTGGTTGTTGTAATCTGGGGAAGTCTACGGACCCCTTCTAAGAATGATGATCTTAAATATAGTTGAAAGAAATACTAAATTTCAGTTAGAGGATTCTTTTCTCCAGAAACCCTTGAAATTTGTCTGTGAAGCCCAAGGAGAGGTAGCCCACCAACTCTCTCTTAGTCCACAAATGATTCATTATTCTCCTCTATTGCTCTCTCTCAGTACTTGGTTACAAATTGGCTTGGAAAGGGAGCCTGAAATCTCCCCCTCCGCTGCAAATTCTGCCATAGTTTTTTGATCTTTTAACATTAGAGAAACTAGTTCCTATTCCTGGAACAGAATTTTCTGTCTCTATGACTGGAGACTGGCCTTGGAGGCAGGAGAAAGCTATTGCAGGACTGTTTTTGATCCATTTCTTCATCCTCTCTCCATTTGTTTTGTTTCTTTGTTTTCCATAGAATTGTATTGTCTTTACATTCAATATCACATCATGATCTTAGTTTGATTTAGAAGGCAGAAGTGGGCTCTAAATAACACATCCTATAGGCAGATTGCCTAAAAGCTAATAGAGAGAGAGAAGAAAAGAAAGCTTACTCCAAGAAACCTGCGTCTCAGCATGTAAAAATGCTCCAAGTAAATATTTTCTCTTGCCAGTTAATAATATAGATGATCTCACTTTTCACCTCATCTTTTCATCTAGTTGCAACCATGTAACCCACATTACTGAAATGCAAACTTTGTTATGAAATATTTCACAGTATTTCCTTAAAAGACAGGCTTATTTTTTCTTGCCTTTGCTATTTGAGGAAAAAAACATACTTATAATCTGTATTTTTATTGTTCTCTGACTCCCTTATTTGCAGTCTAGAAAGGACAGTTACTGTTTGTTGATGCTTAACAGATTTGCCATAAGTCAGGTTTTATCTACATAAGCTAAAATGAAGTAATGAATTATCCAATGAATTTGATCAATGGACACTGTAAGCTTTTTGAGGTCAGGGACTGTTTTACTTTTTGTTTGTATAATCTGGTCCGTAAGAGGGGTATAATAAATGAGTGATTATTAAGTTAAACTTAATGGATTTATCAGAACAGAATCTCACATATTAATAAATGGAAACAATTAGCACATTGATTAACTAGAGCCCTGTTCTATTCTGAAAGATAATCATTTGTGAACTTTGGTTAAGGCCCTATGCCTTGATATGGTAGGTGTTAATATATATTAACTGAGGCTGAGTCTTTGCCAAGAAATAAAAAAAAATTATTAAATTAAGATACTTATTATTCAAAGACATTATCATTTCCTGACAAATACTAATGGCTCTAATGAAAGAAAAAGATCATAGTTTAACATAAAAAATGACTAAAGTTGACAGAAGTAAATATAACCTATAATTAATGCTGTAATTATTCTGTACTTAGAAACTTTAACCCTATTCTACTTTAGCTGCAATATAGGAAATAGAAATAGGGTCCAGACCTATGATTTCATTATCATAAAGAAATACTAGATGAGGAAACTCCCTCTACCATTGCAGGTCAACACCTTCTCTGTAACGTATTGTCTAAGACAGTTATCTAGAACATTGAGAGGTTAAGTGATTTACCCAGAGTCACGTAGCAAATAAGATATTAGAAATGAAACTTAACCCAGATCTTTCTGATTCTGAAACTGGCCCACTCTTAGCTATTCCAGACTGCTCTGTAATAAAGCAGGCCAAAATCAAGGAGGCTAAGATTTTTGAGTGTTTTTCCTTCCCTTCTTTGTTCTTTTTCTCTCTTCATTGGTATAGTAAAATATGATCTTTTAAAGGCCTTTTTCCATTTTGACCAGTTTTTTGGGGAGGGAGTATTAGCTAATGTATCACTGAATACCTAAATTAATTTCACATTTATTTATAAGAACTTTTTTTTTGGCGTGTGTGTGTGTGTGTGGCGTGTGTGTGTGTGTTTCTAGAGATTAACAAAATGCTTTACATATTCAGCATTTAATAATCTCTATTTTTCTCTGTTTGTCAATCTGTTTATCTATCTTTCTATCTGTTTTATATCTATCTAGTGCCTACTATTTGCCAGTCATGAATGGGGAGCTATCTTTTGTCTCCTCTATTTCATGCTGACTCTTGATTTTCCCAATCAGTCCCCCAAGTCTGCTTCTGAATATTTGTTTGTTAAATATTTCCCAGTTTTTTTGTTTATATCAGTCCTTTTTGTAGTGGCAAGAAACTGGAAAGTGAGTGGATGTCCATCACTTGGAGAATGGCCGAATAAATTATAGTATATGTATATATACTATTTATATGTATATACTATATATATATGTGTGTGTATATATATAATATATATGTATATTACATATAGTATAGTATATGAATGTTATGGAATATTACTGTTTTATAAGAAATGGTCAGCAGAATGATTTCAGAGAGACCTGGAGAGACTTAGAGGAACTGATACTAAGTGAAGTGAGCAGAACCAGGACACATTGTACACAGCTGATCAATTCTGAGAGATGTGGCTCTTTCCAACAATGAGATAATTCAGTCTAGTTCCAATGATCTTGTGATGGAGAGAGAGCCATCTGCATCCAGAGAGAGGACTGTGGGAACTGAGTGTGGATCACAACACAGCATTTTCACTCTTTTTGTTGTTGTTTGCTTGCATTTTGTTTTCTTTCTCATTTTTTTTCCTCTTTGATCTGATTTTTCTTGGGCAGCAAGATTATTATATAAATATGTATACATATATTGGTTTTAACATATATTTTAACATATTTTGGATGATTTACCATCTAGGAAAGGGGTGGGAGGAAGAAGGGGAAATTTTGGAGAACAAGGTTTTTTAAGGGTCAGTGTTGAAAAATTATCCATACATATGTTTTGAAAACTAGAAGCTCTAATATGCTTTAAATATATTTCCCAATTTTTAAACATTCATTAAAAATTTTGAGTTCCATGCTCTTCTGTCTGTCTCTCTCTCTCTCTCTCTCTCTTTCTCTCTCTCTCTCTTTCTCCCTCCTACTCTCTTTATGTTCTTCTCTTCCCCTCTCCGTAAGGAGGCAAATAATTTTATATCAATTATACATGTGAGATCGTACAAAATATATTTCTATATTAGGTATATTGCAGAATAAAACAGACACAAAATAATTTTTTAAAGTATGCTTCAATCTGCATTTAGAGTACATAAGTTCTTTCTCTGCAAGGTGGATAGTAGTTTTCATAATGGTAGTTTTCATATTTCTTTAGAAATATCTTGGATCATTGTCTTGATCCAAGTAGTTGTGTCTTTCACAGTTGATTGTCCTTAATTTATTGTTCTTATTGTGTACAATGTTCTGGTTCTGCTCACTTCACTCAATATCAGTTCATATAAGTCTTCCTTGGTTTTTCTGAAACCATCCTACTCATCATTTCTTATAGAACAATAATATTCCATTCCATTCCTATCCTACAACTTGTTCAGCAATTCCCCAATTGATGGTCATACCCCTTGATTTCCAAAATTACCCCACAAAGGGCCCTATCCTCTTTATTGCTAATCTCTTTGGGATATACACATAACAGTGGTATTTCTGGATCAAAAGGTATGCACAATTTATAGCCCTTTGGCTATTTCAAGAATGGTTGGATCAGTTTACAATTCCACCAACAGTGCATAAGTGTCCCAGTTTTCCCATAGCCCCTCCAAACTTATCATTTTGCTTTTCTGCCATATTAGTCAATCTGATGTGTTTCAGTACTTCAGAGTTGTTTTAATTTTCATTTCTCTAATCAATAGTGATTTAGAGCAATTTTTTTTCATATGAGTATAGATTTCTTTAATTTATTTATCTTGAGAACTGCCTATTCATATCCTTTGACCATTTGTCAGTTGGGGAATGATTTGTAGTTTTATAAATTTAATTTGGTTCTCTATATATTTCAGAAATAAGGCCTTTATCAGAAACACTGACTGCAAAAAATTGTTTCCTAGTTTTCTGCTTCTAATCTTGGTTGCATTGGTTTTGTTTGTACAAAACCTTTTCAATTTAACGTAATCAAAATTATTCATTTTATATTTCATAATGTTTCTCCCTTCTTCAAATATCTGATTATTTCTTGCTCTCCTAATTTGCTTATAACTTCAACCTTTACGTCTACATCTTGTACCCATTTTGATTTTACCTTGATAAAGTATATGAAAATGTTGGTTTATGCCTAGTTTATATTATTTTCCAGTGTTCCCAGCAGTTTTTGTCAAATACTCTGTGCTGTTTTAGGAAGTAGTTCCAGGGTGTTTTTTTTTAAGTTTGTGGTGATTTCAATGTGGTGTGATCTGGACTGATGTCTAGTCAATGCTTTCTTGATCTACAATTCATCCTTACCCAGGAAGAGCCCTTGATCTCTTAGAATTGCAATCATTACTGTAAGGAATAAGTGTATTATTCCTTATCTACCTTTTGTGAAGGTGTTAAAATGTTTTTAAATGATTCATACTTGGGAAGTGACTTGATAAGGACAAACTTATCTATGAAGTTGAAAGTTCTAAAAAGTATCAGAATATTGTCAGCCTTTTCTAGGAATAACTGAGTTGAATGACTGTGGCCATATATTTCAGAACCTAATAAGGAGGAAGATCTGAGTTAAAAGGATCCAAGAAATGAGAATACTTTTCAGATGAAGAACTTGAAAGACTTGGGAATAAGCCTTACTATTTCTTAGAAAGGAACTTAAAGTAACAATAGACAACATGTCAGTTTGCCTAAAGAAAAACCTGAACAATAAATGGGAAAACCACAAAATGTGGAAATGAGATCAGCACACATCAAAAATATATAAAGAAATAGGAGTCTGTTTGTGGCTGTGACTACATAATGATAAAGCAGCCGTGAAATTCAGTCAATCTAGTCAAAGTGAAAAATAAATCAACCTCTTTCCCCACCTCCCCACACCTAACTTTGTTCTATTTTGTTTCTTTTTTAAATAAATCATATCTGTTGTTTAGCTTTGAAAAGACAAAACAACCCAATGATTGACTAAATTCTTGTCTTTGAACATTGTGGAGGCAGATGCAAATGGTAACAAACAGTATTCAATTACCCTATCCTTGATGGAAGATGACTAAAAGGACAAACATTTTAATGAGTTTTTTTTCTTTCTTACCTGAGACTTTATGAAAAAATATCTACTGTGACTAATCAAGAGAAATTTCCATTTGTGATGGGTAAAATAAAGAGAAAAATATGGATTAAAGGAAAGAAAGAGTACTGTTCAAAAGGTACTTTTAAAAAGATGGATTATTCATATTAAGCCTAATGACCTGCATAGTAAAGAACTAGAAGAGACATTTTTTTTTTGAGAACTCCAAGTAGTCCTTGGACTCTGGAAAAGGACAAAAGTTTTATTTCGAGGAAGGACTAAAGAAAGATCCCAGTCATTAGAGATTTGTCATTTTAACTTTTAATACCTGACAGGGATATTAGAATGCTTCATCTCTGGGTCCAAAAGCATTGTTCTTTTTTTTTTTTCCAAAAAAAAAGACGAGTGATATAATATCTTGACTCACATATGAGTTGGATTTAAGTGAGGTAAATTTATGCAATGCCATCAGCCCCAGTTTCTCTTCCAGAGTCATTGAAGTCCAGTGGCAGGACAGAGTCAAGATGACCTGGATGCAATGGAAGATTTGGGGGTCTTTAATGTCTGACCAAGCTTTAAGCACTCCAACACCTGTTTCCTCTTCCTTTACAGCCATTGAAACAATTCATAGCTGAATCACTTTGGGAAAACAATTTGATCTATTTCTCCATTTATGAAATAAGAGTTTGGACTCAGTTGACTTCCAAGGTCTAAGTATAGGATCATTCCTATGAACCTGCAACAGAAATTGTGTTTACAAAGTTCTAAACCTTCAAATAGTATTGATTGCTATTGTTAAGAAAAAACATATTGTACCTGTGGTCAATTTCCATTTAAATGACTTAAGAGTGGGATGTTTTCATTTGGGGTATTTGTATCATAAGCCTTCAGTGCAGTCCCTATCACATAGTAAGCACTTAATTAATGACTGGTGGTTACTTGATTGGTGAAAAACAGCTATTTTCTTTCATTTTTCTCCTTTCAATAGACATTTGGCAACATCTACTTTGTTACACTATATACTCCTTTCTGGACATGAAAGTCTAGATAAACTATAGTTCCCTTTCTGATGGGTTCTTAAAATCAGTAAGGAGATAAGCCACAAAACCAGAATCAGTCAATGTTATTATGAAGTACCTACTATGTTCCAGACACTGTGCCAAGTTCTAGAAATACAAATAAAGGCAAAAGATAATCCCTGCCTCAAAAATATGATTGAGTATTATAGTCTTTTGGTATTCAAATAAAAAAAAGTTAGGGAGGAAATTGCTATTCCTATCCCTAATGAATTAATATTTATAAAATATTTAACACAATACCTGGAATACAGTAAATGTTATTTAACTACTTATTCCTCTTCTAAGGCCCTGAATTTAGAAAACTTTTTTTTAACTATTCCCTAAATTCTAGTATTCCATATAATCCACAATCTAATCAAATCATTCCATCAGTGAGGAGACCAGATAAATATCATCTAGTTAATTTCTCATTAAAACCTTCCCCTGGATATTTGCATAGTAAATACTTGATCAGAAGAGCCTCCCCTACCCTCCCATCCCATTCCTTCTTCTCTACTACTTAATCAGACCTAATTGATATTCCTTTTCCTTATCCACCAAACATTTAAATCTATTTCCCTCTTAATCTGTTTTGACTTAAAAGGTACTGCTCTAGTCTAGATTTTTTTAAAAGCTTATTAAAGTCATTAGAGCATTAAAATGTAAATTCAAATTGTTGTCTATAATACAAGATGAAAAGGAATCACGAATACTTTATGATGGTGATGGGGACTCACACAGGGCATGTGCAAGCTGGTGAGTTTGGAGAATGTCCTTCTGGGACCATTAGTCTATCTGTGTGTCTTGGCTCAATAGGAACAGTGTGTTAGCGCACCTGTGTGGAAAATAATTCTATATACATTTGCCTGTCTTTATCAATTAATATGGAATGAGCAAAACAATTCTATATACATTTGGCTGTCTTTATCAATTAACATGGAATGAGTAAAACAATTCTCTATACATGTGCCTGTCTTTGTCAATTAATATGGAATGAGCAAAACAATTCTATATACATTTGGCTGTCTTTATCAATTAATATGGAATGAGCTCCGAAGATGTGATAGGATAAATCCCCTGCCATGTTTTCTGTTCAGTGCTAACCAAGATTAAGGGATGCAGGCTAGGAACACCATCTGACAGGGCTTGGCATTGGTATGAAGCAGCCATATGCCTCTGATGCATAATGAAAGCAAATTCTTTAGACACCACTTAGTGGGTGTTTGAGAAGAGCTGCATCCCCTGTAGTGAGCTGACATTGATTACACAGCCAGAAAATAATACAAATCGCTGAGATTTATATATGACTTTAAGATTTACAACATATTTTATAAGCAAATGCCTCCAAATAACCCTGTGAGTTGGATACTACAGGTATTATTCCCCCTCTTAGAGATGAAGAAACTCAAATAGATTAAATAGTTTACTAGGATCATTTCTTCAGGACATTTGGGAGATAAGATTTGAAATTAGGGTTTCTGGATTTCAGACCTCACATTTTTATAAAATGTTATATCCCTCCCAATTCCAAAATGCTTTCTAGAACAGTTGGACTAATTGACTTTCTATAACAAGTTACCCTGGGCATGTACTTTCCATGGCTAAGCCCATAATATGTAGTAATGGGGGACTAGTTGGTACTGGCAAGGAAGGCACCCATCCTAACTCTTTCTCACTTATCCTTCATGATGAAATGTGAGACTAGGGAGTCAAGGCCCAATTAGAAAGATGGTTTTTGAGAAAGTTTAGTTACATTTTAGATGTTTATCAAGTTTAATATTAAAAATTATGGGGAAGTATCATTATTTCTGTTTTTGTTTTTTAATGACTGGATAGAACTGTACTTATAATTTCATTGGCATTGGTAACTTCCACATGGCATTAGCAGAACAATACCTTTTTACAATTTAAAATTATTAAAGAGTTACTTATAGTTCTGAGAAGTTATGACTTGAACCTGGACAAGGTTCACCATGATGTTTCAGAAGAAGGACTTGAAATCAGGTCTTTCTTGCTTCAAGGCAAGCTCTCTCTCCACTACAACAGTCTGCTTTTCCCTTTTATGATTAAATGTTCTTTTTTTAAGGTCATCATATTTTTATTTTTATTTTTGTTTGTTTTTTATTAAAGCTGTTTATCTTTCAAAACTTAGGCATGGATAATTCTTCTACATTAACCCTTGCAAAACCAGTGTTCCAATTTTTCCCTCTCTTCCCTCACCTCCTCCACTAGATGGCAAGTAGTCCAATATATGTTAAACATGGTGGAAATATGTTAAATCCAATATATGTATATTATACTTATATAATTGAATATTTTAAAAGTGTTCACCTTTTAATTATTACCACAGTGTCTGAAACATAGAAGACAACATATAAATTGTTATTCTTTTCACTGCTCTTTCTCCTTTTCTCCCAGAAATCTAGACTTTCTTTCTTCCTAAATTCTCATAAATTCTGCCTTTCATGTGGAATAATCATTTACATTTAATAAGAGACTTTTATGCAAACAGACTTGAGTATGTATATAAAATGAACTTGCTAGGTTTTTTTAGGAATAAGGGAGCTAAGGATAGCTGCATTAAGCATGCACTAAGAAGCCAAAATGTGTACTTTCTTCATGAGTTTGCAATAAATTGTCCTGAATCCAACACATTAGAGAAAATTCTCCCATTGGATGATGAAGATGTTTCCTCCACTAGTTTAAATTCAGAAAGGGCTCCCCATGAAGACAATAGAAATGGGAGACCCTCATAAACAGTAAAATTTTGCCCAGGATCCTGACCACTTACAGATGTTTTTAAGCTATTATGAAGAGAGTACTGATTTTTGCTAATTCTGAATCAAGGCTTTTTTTTTCCCTCCAATTCGACATTAATTATTCTACCTGACCCTTTCCAAAAGGAAAGAAAAGAAAAAGCTTCCAATTTCTGTATATGTTCATTTAAAACAATCTAAAAACAATGACAAAAAAGACTTCAGCCCAATGGCATAATTATTATAATTCCTATTATTAAATGACTAACAGGATGCACATTAAGTGTCTCTGGAATAAAAACAGTAAATGGATAATGAAAAGAGCTGTGTTTTCAGTGGAGCAGAAGAGACAGTTCCAGGTGAAGAAGTGATTAAAATATTGGTGCACAGACATCAAATAGTTTTTTCTTAATGATAAAATTCTGCAATGGGCTGGGGAATAATGAGACTTCTTTAATATCCTTTAAAGCACTAGGCGTTGTACTGACGTCTATTGCGTGACTCTGGAGCCTGTTGGGGTTTTTTATGATGGCGATAAATCAGCAATTATATAAAATATAATAACTTGGTGTTTTTTAATCAAAGACTATTATTAGAATGGTTTGGTATCTGGAGTTCCTCCATAGTTAGTGTATTAAAAATATTCTTTATTAAGAACATCCATAAAGATTGTCAGAGTAAGTGGAAAATAACCTATTTGCAGGTCAAGCAACTGAATTCTTAATGTTCTGTAGTTGCTGAATCACGGCTGATTAATACTTTCTCAACTAGATGTGATTAACTAGGAGTCCAGCTTGGAAGAACCTTCTCATTAGTTGTCCCATTATTGCCTTGGTCTCTCACTTATAGATTGATTAGCACACCAATTAGCCACCCCTCTTTTTTACTTAGAGCCAGGAAGTAGATGGCTTAGCCATGCATAGGTAGCAATTATTGTACTGGTTCCTTTTGGGTACCATGACAGTGGAACAGCAAGGAGCATCAATGGAAAATGCTCTAGACTGAGTAAGAGGACTTGGGTCAAACTTGACTTTGAGATTTAATCTCTATGTTTGGAATTATCTCTCTGCACAATGAAGATATTGAACTAGATGACTTTTAAAATCTTTTATAAACTCTCAATTCTATCATATGAATGAATAGAGAGAGTCCTTTGAAATCTTTTCTTCTCCATTACCCATTCTGACTAGTTGTTTGTCTTTAGAGGAAGCACCCTTCCCACACATCCCCAACTATGCCCATTCCATCCATTCCCCCTCTCTCTACTTTAGACTTAAAGTAGTACTAAATTTTGTATCTTTGTACATTTATTGTATAATATTAATCTATGTGCTCTATTTCTTCTACTAGGAAACTTGAGGAGGCGAAGATGATTTCTTATCTAGATTGTAATAGTATATATATATATACTATATATATATATATCCCCCCACCTTAATAATATATATTCAGTTAATATTCAAATATTTTTCAGTTTAAAAAGGAGGAAAGATTATCACATCCTGGTTTGATCATCTGGAGTCTTGAATCTGGTTACCCAATGTTTGGGGTATGGACCATTTTTGTAAGTTTCCTTAGGAACCATGCAACTTTTAGGAAAACAGACTCACCTCAAATTCCCCTTGTAAATCATAACATCAATGTATGAATTTACATTTGTATATATATGTATCTGTTACCCATCAAGAATATCTTCTTTTAGCTGATATGCCCAAGAAACAACATGAGGTTTCTGAAAAGCTCTTTCTTGATTATAAATTTAGATAAAGGGATTTCAAGGAGATATGCCATCCATATCATACTATATTCCAAATTGTAAGATCTTTGATTTAGAGCTGAGGAAAGACCATAGCAATCACCCTCATTTAAATAAAGGTTAAATGATTTACCCAAAGTCAAACACTGAAAGAGACAAGTTGTCTTATTTCATATTCTGCATAAGTTTTAATGACCCATACTACTACCTCTGAATAATTCTTTGCCAAAACTTTTTAGTGGTGCTGGCCAATTTAGATCAGAGTATTTTCTTCCACTGGCCACTGGTGGATAACAATAATGATAATGATAAATTTTATTTTCTCTTCTCCTCTTTTTCCTTATCTCTCCCTCTCTCCTTATCTTCTTTCCTTCACACTTTCTCTTCTGATTAGAACCTTCTCACCCCCTCCCTCTTTGTACATATTTATCCACATACATGAAAAGAAAAAAATCCCCTGATTTTTAAAAATCGAATAAATGTAGTTATAGTTAGCATCTTCCCTCCCATAACTATATTGAAGTCATTTTATACATATTATTCATATGCTTAATATATATTTTCTCACCCATTAGAATAGAAGCTCCATGAAATTAAAGACTATTTCAATTTTGAATTTGTAACTCCAATACTTATAGCAGTGCCCGACACATTAAGTAATTAATAGATTCTGAGTTCCATTTCTTTTCTATTCTTGCTTAAACCAACTCTTCCTAATGTTACTCAGATTTTGTGTTTCATTGATGGTATTCCAAGCAGCCTAGTACAGTGAACTACAGAAGGACTGTAGCACTTCTGCAAGCAAAGTCTAGATTTCTGGGCTGCTTCAGTTGTATGTCCTCGTTTCCCCTGCCAGAATGGGGCCAGAATGGTCCTGGAGGGATGCTAGGATTGGGAAATTTAAGAAATTAACATTTCAGTTTTGCTTTCCCCTCTAAAATCCCACAGCCAGCTCCTCCAGTTATTTACCATATTTGCACATGTCCATGGAAAGAAGTAGCTAGGAGGTACAATGTTTAGAGCGCCAGACCCTGACTCAGTAAGACCTGAATTCAAATCTGGCCTTAGACACTGTGTCATACTGGACAAGTCACATAACCTGATTGCCAGTTTTCTCATGTGCAAAAAAGGGACAATAATAACATTTACAATCTACAATTGCAGTCAGCATTCAATGACATTTATAAAATGCTTTGCCAACCTTAATGTACTGTATCAATGCTATCATTATTATTATTGTATGACATTGCATGTGTAATGAACTTTGCAAACTTTAAAGCTCTGTAAAAATAGTAACAATTTTAAGCTATTTTTAATTTAGACTTTAAGTCAGGAAGACCTGGATTAAAATCTTGTATCCCATATGGAAAAAACTCTATACTAGATACTAGAAATATAAAGATCAAAACGAAACTCCCCTTGCCCTCAAGGAGCTTACTTCTCTTTTGAAAAGTCTGTTTTTAACAAACTGGAAAGAGCTACTGGTTGTTACTGCCTTCCTTGTTATCCATGTGCCAATTAAACACAAGTTAGTATTATTTGAGAAACTGATCTTCCCACAGTGAAATTCATTCCATATTTTACCAATTTGTTTTTCTTTAATCCAAGTTTCCTTTCTGAGGTTCAGGAAGTGGCCACAATTATTGCCTGTTTCTAATAAAAGCTCATTTAGAGAGGGCATTCAACTAGGCAGTGAAAGCCCCAAGGGCAGGATTGGGAAGGGGGGTTAATGAAGTATTTAGATGGACTCTATTGAAGTATCGATTTCCCCATTTAAAAATTGGACATTAAACATTTAAGTGACTGCTTTGTTAATGAGAAGTTAAAGTCGAAGAGGTCAGAGGCTGTCCTCAAATCCCCATCTGTAACTCCCATGGGCTTTACTGAGAGTTTCACACATAGAACTAATGGTAATGTTGTTTTAAGCTTTCTTTGATGTTAATGCCAGTCATGTTCTTTCATTTTGAGGGCTCAACTCCTAGATAATCATTACCATTTGTTTTGAACATCTCTTCCATTTGAGAAACTCTGAAGACATGCTCTGCTTTATTTCATAGGTGCCTTCTCAGTGGATTGCTTTCTGTCTTTCTCCTGCCATCATCCACAGGTGAAGGAGTAAAAATACAGTACAGAAATTAGCCACTGACCAGGACCTGGACACGAAGCATTCCTGGTACAATCTGCCCCTAAACTTTGAATGAGAATGAATATCTAGGGAGTTGGAAGAAGAGGGAGGAAAAAGGGTCTAAGTGTTCTCACCTTAAGGTGTGATATCTGGAGCCACTGCTGATGTCAAATCCAACTGCTGAATGACTGTCACACGCTCTAATAAACATCCCATGACAGCTTACACTCAACAGTGGGGCATTCTTGGGAACTGTCCAATTCCTAGGAACGAGGAGCCATTTAAACAAGCTCTGTTGGGCAGGTCATGTGCTCAGAATGAACCAGACTAAGATATCAAAGCAATTTCTGGACATATTGTTGGAGAGGAACAGATGGAAGGCAGAAGAAATGCTTCAAGGCTGCATTAGAGTACAATTTTAAGCAGCATATTGTATCCATTGACAGATAGGAAATGACAGCCATGTACAGATCACGTGGAGGTGTTACAGTTCATAAAGGGATGGTTTACTCCATAGGAGAATCCTTGCTTTGGTCCAGAGAGGAAAAGGACCAGAGTCCTCTGCTAGTAAGTTAGTGCCGTACACTTTGGGGAGAATTCTCTCCTACAGGCACACATGCACACACCCACTCCCTTTTGCTCCTTTTGAACATTAACTATGAATAGAGTTTGATTAATGTAAAATTGTATTGGATGAGCACAGCGCTGGAGAATATAAGATTTACAGTTGGAAGAGACCTTAAAGATTGATTAGTTCAATTCTCTCATTGATTAAGGAGGAGGCAAAACAATAGTGGGGCAGATGCATTGACCTTTGAGGTTCTTGAGTAGGGGAGCATGTAAAAATAGGAAAAGATAACAAAAGATAAGGAAGGGCAAACCATCCCAGTGTCTTTATTAACAAAACTCCACAAAAGGTCATGAAACAACTCAACAGCAACAAAAAGAAAAAAGGGTAAAATCAATCAAGGAGGAAGAAAAGAGTAACAAATGAAGAAAGCGACTTATGCCAGATGCTTAGGGGAAAGGAACTAATTCAAAATGTGGTGCAGTAGGATGCAACTATCTGTGCAATATTGGGCAAATCACAAAACCCATTTGGCCTGAAATTTCCATGTTTGTAAATTAGTTGTGGGACCACATGACTTCTTAAAAGTCCTTCTAACTCTAAATAGACCTATAACTTTAATCTAATTCCATGTTGTTTTTTTTTTAATTTTCAACTTAGAATTTGAGAATATTAGAATACATTCAATTTAAAGTATAATATTACAATATTAACTCGAGCCCTGTTTAAACTCTACTTTTCATAAGGAACTTTTCCTTATTCCTGAAAATGCTAGCATCCTACTCCTCCAGATTACCTTATGTTTAACTGCCTGATGTTTAGTTGTATTTATTCTCTTTGTTTTTCTGTGTTTGCTTAGATATGTACTTGTTGTCTTCCCCCATTAGAATATAAGCCCGTTAGAAGAAAGGCTTGCTTCATTCTTTACATTTTTATCCTGTGCTTTTAAGCACAGAAAGATGCATTGGATTAAGTTCAGGCTGAACGTGTGTTATTTCATTTTCCATTTTGTTTTTCCTGGTAGCATTCCAGAAAGGCCTTATTTCTCCAGGGCAAAAGAAGCTCAGAAAACCTATCTGGGCTATCAGGAACCAGTATATTTAGATCCACTATCATGTATGTGTATGGGGAAGGGTGGATGAGTTTGGGAGAGTTGTGGAGAAGGAGAAAGAGAGAAAAGGAGTGAGACAGACAGAGACCAAGAGACAGAGAGGTAGAGAGACACACAAAGACAGAGACAGACAGAGACAAAGAGACAGAGAGAGATAGAAAGAGACAGAGACAGACAGTGATACACAGAGATAGAAAGACATAAAAAGAGACAGAGAGTGATAGACAAAGAGAGATGGACAGAAACAGACACACATACAGACACAGAGATAGAGAGAGATAAAGACAGAGAGATGGAGAAAGAGAGAGCCACAGAAAGAGACAGAGGGGAGGGTGGGGAGCTTGCAAGCATAGGTTCTGGGGCCACCATCCCAAACTCTCACTGGCACTGAGAGTTTAGTTCCTAGGAGAGCAGTTTCCACATCCCCCAGCATTTTAGGGGATAGCCCCATGGATTTTTTTTCTAGTGCTGTAGTTCACAGGCTATATTCTGTTTCTCCCAATTTCAATTAGCCAGTCAGCCTTAATTAGCTCTTAGAAACAGGTATTTCCAAAGTGCTGTAGTGAGAACAATTGATACAAACCTCCCCCAAACCTGGAGCACACTCTCCCACACTTACATACAGAGTCCAGAGAAAAGTAGATTACAGATTGGTTTGTGACAAAGCACAACTCCTAGAAATTCTTTTCTCTCCTTGGTAGGGACCTTTCAGAATCCCTTTAGGCTTTGGTACAGATCTTTGCTGAACTTCTTGTGGAGTCCCCAAGCTGCCTTTCCTCAATGTCTAGTTTTGTTCTTGGCTCCTCCTTCAGAAACTGAACATCAATAACCAATCAATAGTCATTTATTAAGCTCCTTCTATGTGGCAGGCATTGTGCTAATCTGTTATAGGGACATTGCTAGAATGTTCATACTTCTCAAATTCCTCCCTTAGTCAGGGATTGGGGGGAGGGATGGAGAGAGACTCTTCTCCTCCTCTACAAAGTGATTCATTCTCAAGCTTCTCTGCAACTGTGGTTTTGACATTTGACTTTGGGGATCTGAATTGATTTGCATTTTTAGTCAAAACCCACAGAAGACAATTGAGAATTTTCCACCAATCTCAATACTGTGTACTGTCATTTCATCTCTTCCAATGACTAGAAGCCTTGTATTCTTTCCCAACTTGATTAATTAGGTCGATCCCATTTCATTTAGTGCCATTGATTAGTTGATTGATTCATAGAAGTGTTCTCACTGATTAAAGGTATCACAGCAAGAATTTTTTTTGTTATTTACTTTTAAGTGGAATGAGACGGTGCTTCAATCACACGTATTCCCTCATACATACCTACATAACATGGTTCTGTGTTTATGTTGTGTACACACACATGTTAATTTGGGGACTGAGACTTTACCTTATCCAATGGAAGCGGGAAGTCTTCAGAGCAGATATGGCTCTCTCCATGGAATTTCTTTGAACACCCTGGTTAATACTTTCTTTTCCCTTGTATGGTTGCCTGTCTATAATATATATACATATACACACACATATAAAAATAGTTGTGCATCTGCCCCATAAAGGAAGCTCCATAACTGGAGAACAAGGAATGAAGAAGGAAGTCTCTTTACTTTATTAGATACAAGCCTGCTCAAAGTGAGGGCACATTTGATAAGAAATATAAATAAGTAAAACACCCAGATCAAAGTTCCTCAAAGACCACATGACTGAGGAGGATCATGAGGTCATAAAGGTAGAGCTGGAAGAGACCACCACTTCTATTTAGCCCAATCTCCCATTTCATGAAGGAGGAAGTTAAGGCCCATACACTCATCTAAGGTAACAAGTGGCAGATTTCTAGGTCTTTTGACTGCACATCTTCTGCCTCCAGAGTCAATGTTCTTTTGAACCTCACTTAGAAATGGGTCTATGCCCATGAAATTTAGATATCCAGTTCTTGTTTGTCAGTTAGGCAAATGAGTCTGATTTATTTATATTCCTTCCTGCCTCCACTTATTCCAGGATATATATGTGCAGGGTGCATTTCCAATTTGGGAAATGGGAGGGAAGAGAAAATGTTGTCTGAGCAGGGCGAGTCAGTTCATTTCTTCTTTTGATTGGTATCCTTGCAATTAGTTAATCTGTCCCTAACAGTAATATCCCTAAGGAAAGCAACTGCTTCTAATCACTAATATTTACCCAAGTACTCTATGGTTCGGTGAGCTCTGCAGGCAGGCAATAAATGCTTATTAGCTCACTGACTGACTGATTGACTGGCTGAATATTAATAGCATTAGCTCAATAGTTTTATAAGGTCCTTTATAGAGCAAAATTATCCAACATAGCTGATTTTACAAGAAACAGTAACTTAACAAATGGCCTAAATCATTTTATTGATATATTTTACATCATTTTTCCTTCTTAACATTTCTTTCCTTGCCCACATGGAATCCTCCCTAGTAACCAAAAAATATCCTTAAGTGAAACAGACTGACATGATGGTCCTGTCTGACAGTAAGTGTGCCATTCCACCCTTGTGATCCCCTACTAAAAGGAAGGACTTTTTGCTGTCCATGTTCTGCAGTTGAGATGGATCATTCCATTGATAAGTTTTTTTTTATGTCATTCATGGTTGTGGTCACTGGATAATTTGTTCCCTAGATTCATCTACTTATACCACTCTGCATTACTTTATGCATATCTTAGCAGCTTTCTCTGAATCCTTCCCATTTGCCATTTACATTCATAAACCACAATTTGTTCAGCCTTTCCCAACTTTAGATTCCTGCTTACTTTTTCATTACCACAGAGATTATTGCCATAGATATATTTGTACATATGTAACCAGTCACTTCCATTTTTAAGAGCCTATTGAGTGGAATGGGTCAACAATGTGCTAAGCTATACCTGAAAATGTGACTTTACCACTTTCCTGCCATATTCCCTTGTCCCTTATTCCCAAATAAACATAAGACCAAAGGGTCTGACATTGCATTTTCTAGAATTCAGTACTTTAAAGAATAGACTATAGCATCCAGAGGTATATAGTCATTTTGATACTTGAGACAAGCAGCACTAGAATGTTTTTTAAGTCAACTGTGCAAAGGACATAAATCTGTAGAAGTTCTAAGGACATTACAAGACTTTCCCCCAAAGAATCTACTAATGCAGAAGTACCAGGGAACAATTTAGAAGACTCATCCTCTTAACTCTAAGAGGCCTCTGTGCAAGTGGTCCTTTCCAGGAATCCCTGGAGATGGAAATGAATTATTGAAGAGTTTTAACAGAAGAAAGCTCTCCTCCAGCTACCTCAGAATCTACAAATAATTGAGAGTTCAGGTTGTTCCATCCCAGCAATAGAACTGACAGCATGCTTCTCATCTCTAAAAGGAAGCACTCTCTAATATTATTTTGCTTTATCTCATCTCTTTTGTTTCTTCCCTACCTATATGTGGAGCCAAGGCTGATTTTGCTAAAGGAAGATTAGCTTTTGCAAGTAGTCAAACCCTGTGTAAGGTCAGAAGTAGAAACCTTGTCCCCAGAGAGTCAGTATTGCTTGGTTAACTGAAAAGAGATTGAACAACAGTAAAAAGAAAATGGAGACGTCTAATGAGTGACCAGGGGAAATGATCTGGTGTTTACAGGCTAATACAGAAGTGGATAAGGGCAAGTTTTCCTGGGGATTATACTGTTTATGATTCAGAAGCAACATCACATTTTTCAGTCTTTGGAGATGCATTTTAGGTAGGCTTATCAAAACAAATGTCCCAAAACAGTATCCATTCAAGAGGAATTTAAAAGGAAAAAGTGATTGCCTATTGTTCTCCCAGAATATATAGATATAGATATAGATGTATATTTTTAGTGAGAAGGATGGTTTTGGCAAATGTGGTTTTAGGCTGGAATTGTTAGAAAATGAAATTGACAGCAGTTTTCAGATTTCTAAAAAATTCATTTTCCATACCTTATGTTTAGGAAATTTAAAACAATAATAATGAATTTCCATTTGTGTTAATCCCATTGTTTTAGGACACTAAGAATTTATATTAGCAAATCCTATAATTAAGACTATAAACTTTTTCTTACAAGTTCTGACTTTCAATTACTCAGATTTGTCAGTGGTAGGAGGAGGGAAGTTTTGTTTTGTAGGAATTGTTCAATGATTCATCTCAACCTCCAGGGATTCTGGGAAAGGGCTACTTGTAGGAGACCTCTTAGAGGCAAGAAGATGAGTCTCCTAAATTGTGCCCTGGGGGCTCTTCCAAGAGTGGATTCCTTAGGGAAGACTTCTGAATCATATTCACCCTAAAGAGAGTCAAGGAAAGTGAATTTAGACTTAGTGATTAGATTTTTAGTTGCTCTTGTCCTCCTAGGGTATAAGTTACTCCCTTTGGCATTCTAGAAAAAAAAATGGATAGACATTTTCCACTTCTGAGAGCATATTGAGTGGAATGGGTCAACAATGTGCTAAACTATGGCCTGAAAATGGGACTTTACCACTCTCCTGCCATATGTCCTAGTCCCTTATTCCCAAATAAACGTATATATAATACATATGTATATGTAACGTTTTCCCTTAAGTAATTTACCCATAGGAAAGATTGAATTGACAATGCCATGATTTAGTGACAGGATCCACACTCTGCTTCTCTTCCATCAATATGTTAATCAAGTATTTACAGACTGCCCATTTAATTAACCTTCAGGCTATCTTGGTGTAATGGATAGCGATCCAGCTTTGAAACCAGAAAGACCCAAGTTCAACGTTTACCTCTGATAAAAAAAGGGCTGTCTCATCTTCTTGGTACCTTGACTCTTTTTAAAAGTAACCTTGAAGGTAGAGACCTGAATTGGTCGAGAAAATTTCCCCAGGCAGCAAACCCCTATCCCCACTTCTGCCCTTTACCTAACACTATAGGGAATACAAAAGACACATCTTGTAGGCAGATACTTATTTACAGATACTTAGAAATTTTATGTTAACATATGTGAAAATGAGAGAAAGGCAGTAAAAAATGAAAGACTAATATTGGCAATAAATGCAATAATTCAGTCCAAGAGAACAGCATTGTTAACAAGCATTTATTAAGCATTTTTGATGTGCCTGATACTGTGCTAAATTCAAGAAATACAAATTAAAGCCAAAAGACAATTCCTGCCCTCAAGGAATGCACATTCTAATGGAGAGCACACACCAAAAAAGAAGCTGAGAAGGGGAAGAAAGAAGGAGGACTGAGCATGAGGGCAAAATTTGGAGAGTCAAGTGGAGAGAAGATTCTGGAGATGACTGACGTGGATGCTTCTTCAACCTGAGAAGGAATCACTAAGGGAGGAGAGGCAGGAAGAATCAGAACTATTTTTCAGAGTAAGACATCCTTGGAGGTGGAGTGATCTTCCAGGGTGAGAGGGGATCATGGATGGAAAGAGTGAGAATAGGGATAGAGAGATCTTCCATGATAAGAAGGTTACAAAGTCAAGAGGAGGAATGAAGAATCAGGAGTTGGGATTTTTTTATACCAGTTAATTAGCTTTTGACTCTGGATTACTCATCAAACTCAGCTTCCTGTTCTAAAAGGTGAAGGCACTGAGCCAGGTGATCTCTAATCTGCCTTCTGTTACCATGGATCCTATGGAATGAGGGTCTTACCTCCTGCGCCCAGCCTTATCTCCAGTGGAATTCTTCCTCACACGTGAGATGGAACAGAAAATGCCAAGAAAGTAGGTTGACTATATGGAAAATAACTTCTCATAACGAGTCAAGCTTTCTTATTAGTGAAAACCTTAGTCATTGTTCCACCTCCACTTCTTTCCTGCCTGGCCTGGAAAATTAGATTTTCCTTATTAAAGGGGATCATTAAAATTTTATTTCATTGCATTTTAGGTATCTTGAAACACTTTTAAATATCTATTTTTCTTGTATTTTGGGGGAGGGAAGTGGTTGATGTTCTCCTTGTAGGATAATAGATACAGCATAATAATCCTGCAATGATTATTGTTTGCCAGCTTCAGGCAGTGATACTTTCCCTTTTTTTCCTCCCCCCTCCTTTCCTCTTCTCTCCCTTCCTCCCTTTCCTCTCTCTCTCTTTGTTTCACTCTTTTTCTCTCTGATTATATGTCTCTGTGTCTCTGTCTCTCTCTTTTTCTTTCTGACTCTGATTCTCTTTCTCTGTCTCTGTCTCTGTGTCTCTCTTTTTTCTTTCCTCCTTCTCTTCATCTCTCTCTCCCTTCTTCTCCCCCCCTCCATCCCATGGGGAAAAGAAAGCTTAAGTGCAGTAGTCAATAAAGTAAAATCCACTTTCTCTGTCGATTGCAATGCTTCCACTGCCATGAATCCATCCAACCTCTTCAAGAATCCCATCCTCCCCATTTGAGTGCTGGACATAATGTGGTAGCCTTATTGGCTTTATTCCTAGTGCGAATCAGAACTGAATTCAAGCAATCCCTTAACTTCAGCCTCTTCAAGAGCAGAGATCTCATGCCTCAGGAACACTTTTCCTGGAAAAAATGCTTTCCCTAAACACTGCAGAATGATTACAAGGAGCAAGGAGGGGATGAGGGTGGTGTGGGGAGTGATAAAAGGGAAGCCTTTAAAACAATTTTTTTCAATTAACAATCATTGATTTTTTTCTTTCTTCTATCTCCCTTAAATTAATAACAGGGCTGAAACATGACAGTACCAAAAATTGAAATCAGTCACCATGAACAGAAGGGAATATTAGCCAATTAATTAGCAAATTCGATAGCTGGGAACAAACCTTGGTAAAGAGAGTAAGGGGTCCTTGAACTTTTTTTTTTTGTATTTTGATAACTATTTCAATTTAATTGAATTCCTTATAAGCTTATGCATTTTGAACATTTAAAAACTATTCTCAGGAGTATATAGTCTTCACCAGACTGCCAAATAGGGGTCTGTGATACAAAGAAAGTGAAGAACTCTTGAATTAGATCAAATTGATTGTTTCCACAATAGCAGAATTGGGGAATAGGGCTTATTTTATTTGGGTAATAATTCAGCTTTTTTTTTGTCTTCCCTATTAACCAAAAAAAAAAAAAAAAAAAAAAAGAAAAACTTAGAAAAGCAAATTTAAAATCTCTTGAGTATATCTGTGAAATGTGCTGCTTCTGGGATAGAGGATTTGGGTTTGTAACCCATCTGATTCTTGCCGTTTGAGTTCCAACAGTTTCTCACTTTTATAAACGACTTTTGAAGAACTTTTCAACTTTAAATCTCTATATCTGACACCATGGGTGAGTTAAATACTTCTAACAGCAGAAGACTTAATACTGAGCCATCCCACCTAAAGACCAAAGGGTTAGAAGATGGTGGCGTTGTTCTAGGTCCGCAGTCCACAAATAATCCATCCAGCAGACTCAAGCAGGCAAATTACCTATTTCATTATCAATGTGTAAAATCCAGAAAATAGTAAATGGGTAAATCCACTGGCAAACTACAGCTAGAGTTGAGGAATCACTCAACTTAAATTAAAGATGAGTGTTTTGGGCCCTGGAGCTCAGCCCCACTCAGGAAACTGATCTCTCTCAACTTTTTCAGACACATTTTGTTCTACTTGCTCACTTGATTGTTGTTTTTACAGCAATCTTGGTCCTTTAGTCACACACCCAGGAAGACGTATTTTTTACCACCTGAAGAAAAGAGAAACTGAAACACATGGCAGATTTCTGCCATGGTGGATTTATTTGTCTATACTAGAACTGAATCATGCCCTTTGACTTCACTGGTAAGTAAAAAGAGAAGAGAGTAATCAGCAACAGGATGAGGATGGAGGGAAGGGATCAGTTTGAAGAAAAAAAAAAAGACAAAACAGGAAATGACCACTGGGAAAATGAAGAACGTGGCTCTTCCTCATGCTTCTAATAACCAGTGAATTGACTCCTTGGGGAGTAAAGAATTGTCAGGCTGGATTCCGGGGGAAAGATGGGACAATATGAGATCATTCTGCCACAGTAAAGTTTAGAGATTTAAAGATATGGAAGAGAGGAGATACTGTCAATCATCTGGAAAATTAGCATTTATTGTTTGCTAAACTTTTTCCTTTTTAAAAAAAACTTATTTCATTCCGAACTTAAGAAATAAAACCAGCATTTCCATAGCATAGTAGAATAGAAGAAAAAAGATGATTATATATGAAACTGCAAATCTATTATGTATTGTCTGCTATATCAAAGATACTGTGCTAAGTCCTGAATATGTTTATCCCCATCCATCATCCCCAACTTATTGATCTCTAGAAACTTGTGGGATACGCATTTCTGTAGAAAATAAATTCAAAATTAATTGACTGAATTTTAAGACCAATCCAATGGAGTTATTGGTAATGAGACAGGAGCAAATACTTTCACCTTTCTAGGTTTCAGTTTCTATATCGATAAAATAGAATTTTAATTTACAGAGGTGTAAGGATCACATGACAAAGTATTTTGCAAATCTGGAAATGCACACATACAGAGTAGTGATCATCTTGTTGCATGTATGTGTTTTATGTGTATGATGCGACTATATGTGTATATATATATGTACCTGTGTATGTATATATACCTATACTTTGGCACTTAATGAGAAGAGAGAACTCATTGGAAAAGAACATGACATTGAGAAAGACTGAAGGCAGAAAGAAAAGGGGATGGCTGAGGATGAGATAGATAGATAGTGTCATGGAAACAATGAACACAAACTTGGAAAGACTTCAAGAGAGAGTGGAAGCATGGGAGGACCTGGCATTCAATGATCCATGAGGTCACCAAGAGTTAGAAAGCACTAAATGACTGAACAACAACAAAGTGTGTTCGTGTGTGTGTATGTGTGTGTGTGTGTGTGTGCTTCAGTATACATATTTATATGTGTGTGTGAAATATTAAAATCACAATTATTAGAAATATTGAACAGGATAGGAAGGTGGTTAAATGAAAGTAACATGACATTGCAAACATATTTTTTGTAAATGTACCAGAGAGACCAATTATTGGTCACTGAAGACAAAATTGACCTGAAATGAAACGATCAGTGGGGAGTGAAGAGAAAAACTCACCATATTCAAGGATGAGAAAACAACAAAGAAAGTAAATAGAGCCACAGGATTTTTGACAAGAGGAGAGGGTGAGAAGTCCATCATTATGCTCAGTGTAAAGTGGCTTCTTTGGGGGCTAGGAGCTTTGTGCCATGCAGTCATGGGGGCTCCATTAATCTTTATTGATGATGATAAATCATCAATTCAAGAGAAATCAAATCAAGAGAATTCATGGGAGGGGCCATGGACAGAACATTTCCAAGCTCAGCTTTAGCCAAATTAACTTCTGAGATACTTTTTAGTGTATCTTTTCACCAATAATCCTTTAACACTTAATAAGACATTGTTACCTTCTTTATAATTCAATTTTAAATGTAATTTTGAGGCAGCAGCATATAGTGAATAGGGAGCCTCAAATCAGGAAAACTTGAGTTGAAGTGCAGCCTTTTTTTATATCCTTACTATGTGATTCCAAGCCTCTCTGTAACCCTGACAACATTCTAATACCATAAGTAGTAGAACAGTTAATCGATATCCTATAGTGATACAAGGTTTTTCCTTACAAGGACCTCCCTTTATTAAAAAAAAAAATCACAAATCTTGAGGGAAGGCAAAGTTTTATTTAAAAAAAATTTCCATTAAGAAATTTACTTCTTAAATAGTATTTTTTAAAAGAGCCTTTGTTACAATGAAATATATCATCCTGAATATATGGGGGGGGGGGAAATCCAACTAATTAAGATTTTTCTTTTAAGTAGTCATTGCTTTTTTCAACAATTTGTAACTTATGGTTGCCCAAATTATTTATGTTTCTTACATATAGGGAATGTTCCTCATTGATGGACAGATTAGGAGATATTTTATTTCCTTTTTTCAAAGCTGCTGCTACTTAAGATTCTGAATGTAGTTGGAGGATAGAGCCTAGTTTTAGGAAGGTCTGGGTTTGAATGCCGCCTTAGCCAATTATTGGCTCTATTAGTAAGTTTTTTTTTTTTTTTCTTTTTCTGAAGGTTATACTCAGCTCCTTGAGAGTAGTCCTCCTTTGGCTTCTTTTTGTAGTTCCAGTGCTTAGCACAGTTTTTGGAACATTTGTGGTTTGTTGTTATTCAATTATTTCCATCTGACTTTTCATGAGGCCATTTGGAGTTTTCTTGGTAAAGATACTGGAGTGCTTTGCCATTCCGTTTTCCAGCTCATTTCACTCTCTACTAATCTTTTCATTTTAAGTCAATTTTGTCTTCAATAATTGGTCTCTCTGCTACCTTTGCAAACAGGGTTAAGTGATTTGCTCAGGGTCACAGAGCTAACAAGTGTCTGAGGTTAGATTTGAACTCATAAAGATGAGGTTTCCTGATTTCAAGTCTAGTGCCCTATCCACTGCACCAACTTTCTGCCCTTACCTAACATTACCTAATTGCTTAATAAATGTTTGTTGATTCATCGAAAATTGATTTATTTGGCTCTGATGATCTTTAGGGGTCCCATATAGCTCAAAATCTATGATTGTATGATTCTGCTCTTCCTTCAACATCATATCTTGTTTAATTTTGTCCCCTTCCCCAAAAAAGTAGACTCCCAAAGCAATACAGAACCAAACTTGATCCTACTTTTCTCCTTTATCCCAAAGATAGTTCAGGTTTGTAGTACCAGGACCCCATAAGGGCAAGGAATAATGGGACAGAGAATAATTATTGACTATGATCATTCCTTCTGCTTCCTCTTCGTTCTTTCTTAACCACAGTAGTAATCTCAGAGACAGGTTCCCTCCAGTCTATGTCCCATGTTGCATTCAACTCCTGTGGGCAGTGAAATGCCCAATCTGGGAATTCTTAACTCTATCCAAACTCATTACTGTCACTTGTATATTCCTTCATATTTTCATTTACTTACAGCCTCAAAACACAAACCTGAAAAAGGAAATCTTCTGATTCTCTGTTCTCTATTGTCATTATTGATTATCAAAACAAAACATAGCATATTGATTATCAGAACAAATCATCCCAACAGCGGAAATAACTGAATTCCAAAGCTTTTCAGCTTATGTACTTTGTATATTTTATTTCATTTGAATCTCACCACACTGTGTAATAGGTTCTATAACTATTCTCAATTTATAAGAAACTGATATGGAGAAGTTACATGAACTACCCAGTCATGGCTGATTGGTGCATTGTTGTCCTTTCTTCTCAAAGAGGACCAGAATAGCATTATGATGCTGGGGTCAAGGTGTGTCCAAGTGGCTGATCAGAACAATACAAACGCAAAAGGCTCTATGACAGGCTGGACACAAATCATCCACGGGAACATTCAGAGTGGAGAGGACTTTAAATTTATATATCTGGTCTTAGATATCAAGCCTGTTTTTCTTTAAGTAAAGAATTTAACATTAATGCACTTTCATCTTAAATTGAGGAATAAGGAGACAGATATAGAACTATGTCTTCCTAAAAGGCAAAATGTGATCAAACGCCCAGGAATGGCTCTAAAGCAAAGCTTCGTAAATTGTGGGTCAGCCCCATATGGCATCACATAATTGGATGTGGGAGGGTCACAAAAATTTTGGCAACAGTAAAAGTTTCTGAATGCAATGAACAAAAATCAATTCAAAATCAAACACGGAATGAATCAGATGTTTCTGGCAGGGCTTGCCCATACTGCATACCATGACTTCACTGCAGCCGTGGTTCTAAACAGATAGCATGCACATTTTGCACTGTGCATGCACAAATGCTGCCAGAAACAAACACCTGGATTCAATTTTGAGACAAAAATTTCACAGGTGAAAAGGAATGAGTAGAAAAAGTTTAAGAAACCTGGTCTAAAACACAGGTTCTTAACTCCCCTTTGTCACTATGTTAAAATATGAATTCCTTTTAAGAAGAATACTTCAAATGAATTAAATAAAAGGAAATAGGGCAGCTAGTTGACACAGTACTGAGCCTGGAATCTGGAATACTCATCTTCCTGAGTCCAAATCTGGCCTC
The DNA here is from genome assembly GCF_048593235.1 of Sminthopsis crassicaudata. Taxonomy (NCBI): domain Eukaryota; kingdom Metazoa; phylum Chordata; class Mammalia; order Dasyuromorphia; family Dasyuridae; genus Sminthopsis; species Sminthopsis crassicaudata. The sequence continues at coordinate 49,028,437 of NC_133619.1, forward strand.
AAACACTTAATAGCTATGTAATCTCGGGGCAAATCACTTAACCCTGTTTCCCTTATTTTCTTGATCTGTAAAATGAAATGGAGAAGAACATGGAAACTACTCTCATATCATTGCCAAGAAAACTCCAATGGGGTCATGGAGAGAACATGACTGATATGATAGAACGTCAACAAGAAAGAAAACCAATCACTGAAAACCAAGATCTAGTTTTGTTTGTGCAAAATCTTTTCAATTTAGTGTAATCAAAATTGTCCATTTTGTATTTCATAATGTTGTCTAGTTCTTCTTTGACTATAAATTCCCTCCTTTTTCAAAGATCTGACAGGTAAACTATCCCTTGCTCTCTAATTTGTTTAGAGTATCCAAAGATCTATTTTCCTTCATCCCTTGCTCTCTAATTTGTTTAGAGTATCCAAAGATCTATTTTCCTTCTAATCCACTTTCACAGATGTCCCGAAATCTATGAATTTAAGGTTAGCAACTTATGGTTTAAAGAAATTTCAAGGCTTTAAATATCTTTCCCAGGAACCGGATGTACTAATCTTAAATAACCAGTTAGTCACTGCTTAGGGTTAGATTGAGACCTCCAAGAAAAAGTCAAAAGTGAACATATGTGCTAAGGGTAGCCTGAGGACAGGGGGAAGCATCCAAAAGAGGAAGGAGAGCACTGAATGAGGAGATTATGGATGGGGACTGAGAAGTAGGAATTTACTTACTTTAAAATGTGACCAAATGACAGATCTGGTGGAAAAATGAGAGACAGTTAGGAAGAAAGATATATGGAGTGCTGATTAACCTACCCTTAAAAATGATAAATAGCTGGCTGCTTCTTTAAGTTAACTGTTAGATTGCCTAAACAAAAGAGAAATCATAGGCTCACCACTTTTAGAAGACCCTGGCTGCATTTGATTATTTTTTCCCAGAAAAATATCAACAAAATAATTATGCAAGAACTTATTTCTTATTTTTTTCTTGAAATTTGTTTAGAGGGTATCACTTAACTTTTCCAAGTCTCAGCTGCTTCATCTGGAAAATAGGGGAACTGGATTTAGGTGAATTTAATCCCACCCACACATATATATATATATATATATATATATATATATATATATATATATATGTATATATATGTATATATATATATATACATGTGTATAAACATACATCTATAAATCCTCAATCTTTACGATATATGCACATGTCTATATATGTGTGAGTACATATACATACATGTAGTCACATACACAAATATTAGTATAGAGTATTCCAAATGTCTTAATGAAGTTTTAAGCTATTATGACACTTTTTGGGGATATCTTTTGTTTGGATGTGTATACATATTTATATATTTAAATAAGCACACATGTATTTATACATGCATATAGGTTTGCATAAATGTATGAACATATGCATTCATATCCTATATTATACATATATTAAATATATATTTAAATACTACACATATATGACGTATAGATTTTTTCTTATAATGTTAGAAAACTTCCTGGGGCACTGAAGGAAGGGTATGACTTGCTCAAGATCAGAGACTGGGGGAGAAAAGGTGACATTCAAATCAGTGTAATGTTTGACTGCTTTAGTTACATGTGAAGATTACAAGGACTCAGAGAGTCTTGAGTTTCTAAGGTCCTTGAATCAAAAGCTTTTGAATATGTAGTTTCTCAGTGTGGGCTGATTAGTTTCTATATATCAAAAGTTTTATGCAGCATTTTTTTCCCGTATAGAAGTCACTAGATCTGGTTCAGTCCCACACTTCTACATGTTCAGTTCAGCAAATATGTATTAAATTCATACTATGTGTCAGACAGAAACAAACTAATCCCTTCCAAGGGACTTATATTCTACTGGAAGGATACAACATGAACTTAAATAAAGTCAGTATGAGGGAGAAAAGGAAGAGCAGAAGCTCCAGGAAAATTTGGCCCTTGATAATTGGCCTTTGTGGAAGGTTGTGATTGTTTTTGTCTTTTATTCTCAAAGACAACCATGACATACAAGTGAATTGCATTTAAGTGAAGGAGAGCTTTCTAAGGTTATCCCTCTCACCTTGTCTCTAGAACCCTGTGGGTCTGGTGGCCAGATATAGATCAGGTCTTAGTTTGACTTAGTTTGAGGCACTTGCCCATACAGTGATGAAGGGTGGGTAAGAAAGAAATGAAGCAAAGGATGGCCTTTTTCACCAAGTCAAAAAGAAAGAAACAAAAACCAAACCAATCTGTGAGAGGAACATTCTCTATGTTGAGTAGTATCTAAGTAGAGCCCTGAAAAAAAAAAAATAGATTGTTTCTGAAATGTAGATAGGAAGGAGAAAATCTGGGTACATCAGTAGCTGCAAAACCAAGATCTATGTTTAATTAATGTACTTGAAGAGAGCTTAACCTGAATGTAAAATTTTGTAGCTACGGGCTTAATCTTATTATGCAACAATGACTGTAACCAGTCACGCTTTCCTGGATTTTTACCACCCAGATCACATTAGTCATTCTCAGTGACGTAAATCTCCAAATAGAAAAACAGCGCTTACTTCTGAGAGAGATTTCCAGGGCAGTAAAATCTTTTTGTAAATGAGGCGCTCTTCTTCCCAACTGACAGAGAGAGGTAAATGCATAGGTGACAGAAAGAGTCCTCTTGCAGTGTGAGATACCATGTTAATCATGGAAATGCGCTTCACTAGGAATCAGACTTGAGTTTGAATCCTGGCTCAGGTATTTGTAATAAGCAAGATCTTGGGCAAATCATGGCACTTTTCTAAGATTCGTCAGTTTCTTTACTTTTAAAATGAGAGAATAGAACTAAATGACCTGAGACTCCTTCCAGATCTAAATTTATACTCCTCCACTATTCTGAAAACAGCTGACTTATGAGTGAGTTATGCTTAGCTTTGGGTCTAAGAAAATAGATATTTATCCCCATCATTCTAAGACAAGAATTGACAACCTAAACATGAATTCTTTTTCTTTTCTTCTTTTCCTCCCTCCCTCCTTCCCTTCCTCCCTCCCTCCCTCCTTCCTTCCTCCCTCCTTCCTTCCTTCCTTCCTTCCTTCCTTCCTTCCTTCCTTCCTTCCTTCCTTCCTTCCTTCCTTCCTTCCTTCCTTCCTTCCTTCCTTCCTTCCTTTCTTGCTTCCTTCTTTTCCTTCCTTCCTTCCTCCCTCCTTTCTTCTCTTCCTTTCTCCTTCCCTCCTTCTTCTCTTCCTCCTTTCCTCCCTCCCTCCCTCTATCCCTTCCTTCCCTCCTTCCTTCCCTTCCCAGCACTAACATCTTGATATAGATGTTTATTAACATGCAAATTAGGGTAAATCACTTAGCCTTTCTTGACCTTAATTTCCACAGTTTAAAAAAATTATCTATTTTTAACATTCATTTAAATTTTTTGAGTTCCAAATTCTCCCCCACTTATTGAAAAGGCAAGCAATATGATATCAATTATACATGTGAAGTCATGCAAAACATATTTCCTTCTTAGTCACGTTGCAAAAACAGAAAGCCAGAAACATGAAGAAAGTGAGAAAAGTATATTTTATTCTGCTGCAGATTCTATCAGTTCTTTCCTTGGAAATGGAGAACATTTTTTCATTATAAATCTATATGCCAGCTAGCTTCTCCATACAACTTTATTTGATCCCCCTAGGAACACATAGTTCCTCTCGTTAATATATCTTCAACTTATTTTGTTATTTTATACCCTTCCTTACTTCCTCCTTCCCTCCCTTCTTCCTTTTTTCCCTTCCTTCTTTCTTTCCTTCCTTCTCTTTCCTTCCTTCCTTCCTTCCTTCCTTCCTTCCTTCCTTCCTTCCTTCCTTCCTTCCTTCCTTCCTTCCTTCCTTCCTTCCTTCCTTCCTTCCTTCCTTCCTTCCTTCCTTCCTTCCTTCTTTTATATGATATATGCTTTCTCTCTTCTACTTTGTTAGCTACTTAAGGCAATTGTCTCATGAATCATTATATTTTTTCCAGCATCTAGGAGATAATTAACAAATATATGTTGACTAATGAGTGAATCTTTAAATATCTTTCGTGAAGTGAGCCAGGTATTTCTGAGAACAGTTATCATACCCGTTTATTCTTTAGAAAGTCATTCCTTCTGTTAAAATGATATCTGGGCTTTCTTTATAACTTCTTCCTATTGATCTTAGTATAAACTTTCAGAACAAAACAAAGCAACTTGGTATAAACTTGAAATAAATTTATATAAATAAATATACATATATAAACACATGCACATATACAAATATAAACATGATATACTATTTTATCGTTCAGTCATCTTCAACTTTTGAAAATCCAGTTAAAAATTTTCTTGGAAAGATATTGAAGTGGTTTGCTCTTTCTTTCCCTCAGTTTATTTTATAAATGACAGTGAGGTAAATGGAAACAGGTGAGTTATTGAGGATCAAATATCTGAGGCTAGATTTGAATTCATGAAGGTAATTCTTCCCAATTCCAGGTTTCCTATCCTTTCCATTGCACCACCTGCCTGCACTATATTATCCTATGCATGTTTGACTTCTTGGTCATTCTCTCATTAACTGTTAATTTGCTACAGAAGAGTATCTCTTTCTATATTTATATCATAAAGATGAAATGGGACTTGGTAGCCCAACTATCTCAACAAAGGGCAGAACTGAACATCAACAAACAAAGAATTATGCTCTAAGTCTGTGTGTGTGTAATATATATCACCTATAGGTGTACATACAACACAAATATTATAAATGTAACATGCATGTTTGTATATATAAAACAATATTCTATATTATTACATAATTAATAGCATATATGCATTATAGATGCTTAAGAAAGATGTCTCCTTCCCCTCTGCTTGGAAGTATGCCTCTGGTAGAGTGCCTCAAGAGCTATCTGTGCTTGACATTTTATCAATAAGTTGGATAAAAGTACAGAATACAACATTGGTCCAAATCAAATAAAGTGAAGGCTAATAGTCATGAGAATAGTTAATAGTATATAGAAAAGATATAGTTATTAGTTAATAATTTGTGAATAATTTCTAGGCTGTAAAGATCAAATGAGAAAATAGGTGTAAAGTACTTAGCACAGTACCTAGCATATAGTAAGAGATATAGGAATATTAGCGATTATCATTGATAGAAAGGTAACTAATTTTTACACAGTTTAAAAATTCAACCTTGTATATATATATATATATATATATATATATATATATATATATATATATATATATATATGTAATTTACGTGAATAGGTTATACTTAGGCTGCAGAAGAGATCTGAAGCATAGGCAGGGATAGAAATATGTGACCGACTTTCACTTACTTGGAAGACTGATATAAAAGAGGGAGTAGACGTATTATACTTGTTGAAAGTTGCAAAAAAGGCAAATTTAACTAAACCTCAGGAGATGATTCCTAATGGTCAGTTATGCAAACCAGGGATGGATACCTTGGGAGATGATTGGTACCTCTCTATTACAGGTCTTTAAGCAAGAAATATATCATCAAATGTCAGTTATGTTGTTGAGGGAATTTTGTAGACTAGATGAATGATACTCTCCTGTGATTCTGTCCCTCTTAAAAATGTCACGCCTGTTACATACACTATATTCTAAGTGTGGTCTAAGCAGAAAGTACAATGGAATTACCAGTTAGTGTCATCTGGATACTCTAATTCTATATGTGAAAATTATTTTTCTTTTGAGCCATATTTAACATTTTTATTTTGTGCAGTTATTTAAAATTTAAATACAAAAGAAAAATAGAAAAAGAAAAAATTACTATGTTCAAAGCAGATGAAAAGATTCAAAATATGGAATAATAAATTTTCATTTCAAGAAAGCCAATATAATAAATAACACACATTGTATTCAGAGCTGTCCATCTTTGCTCCCTTGTAAGTTTTCTTTTGTTCTCTGCTACACACTTTATTACTTTATTCTTTTTCCCTTTTCCTCCCCCTCAATTTCCCCTACTGAATAATTTCTTAACCCCCACCTTTTTGGGCCTTTGTCTACATTCTCATCATTTTGTCATTTTCCTGTGCTTCTTCTCTGGAATTGAAGGAACCTCTAAAAATTTTTTTACAGTCTGAAATTTTTTTCTCTGTGGATGATTAAAACAATCAAGCTCTATATGTTTACCAACAAGCTCTACTTCTGCACCCTATTCCTTGACAGTTGGCAGTTTCCTTCAAGATGAACATGAGGTTAGGCTATGGGCACAGAGATGAGAGCCCTTGTATTGCTTTACATTTATATCCATGAGATCAAGACATTAAACATCTAAAATGAAAGTAAACGACTCCCAATGAAGCTCTGGCAATTTTCCATGATTAAATTAGCTTTAAACATATGTTCTTATAATTCAAACAATGTTTAAAGATTTTATTTGACAGATCCTTGGGATTGATTCTTTCTCAATTCCTTAATTCTCTGGTGGAATAATTTTTCAAGCCAAAGGGCTTCCCTGTAGTCTAACGTAAGTAACAGGACTAGATGGCGACTGGTGTTCCTTTCTAATGTGTGATGATGATGATGAGGAGGAGGAGGAGGATGAGGATGATAGCTAACATCTGTTGAATTTCATATTTCTCATCTGTAAAATGAAGTGATATTACTAGCTCAAAATCTTTGATCCTATATTATTTTGGCAGTTGAATTCAGAGGCTCTCATTTGTTTCCCTTTTCCTGGTACTTCAATACAATATCTTGTTTGCTGAATAGATCATTTGTGGAAGGAGTACTGATCAAATTAATTTGACAAGGAACATGGTCCTCTCAGATAAAAATACCAAAGGAGAAACACAGACTGTTCTAAGGACTAGAGAGAGAACTTCCCTTTGAATGGATGTACTTAGAGGTCTTGTTTAAAAGCAGCCCAAAATATTTATTAAAGAGTAGGGAGGACTTAACGGATTGTTGTAAATCAGTTCATTAACATATAGCTGTTGTTTGGGTCCTGAAGAACATAAGTAAGAAACTATAAATCATAGTTCTGCTTGGGACATTGGGGCTCACTGTATATTATTTATTTTACGCATGAGATGATATTTGTGAAGTGCTTAGCACAGTGTGGGAACCCCTAGTAGACACTGTATAAATGCTGACCATTATTATCATTATGATGATGATAGAATTATGGAGTATGGGATTTTCAGCCTGAAACAGAATGTAGTCACTACTTAAAAGAACACTTTGATTTGAAGCATTCAAAAGCAGACATAACCATATGAAGCTAGAGAATGGGAAGCAAGAGATGAGAGGAATGGTAGATGTAACTGGCCTCTGTAAAGAGAAGTTTCTGGAGAAAATTATGTCCTATTTTAATGGAGCAGGATAGAAGAGAATAATAATAGCAACAATTGCATAGCTCTTATTATGTGTCTGGTACTTCATAATTATTATCTCATTTTGATCCTTACAACAACCCACGGAAAGAGGTGCCATTATTATCCTCACTTTATGTATGAATCTTAGAAAAGAAACAGAAGATACATGGTTCAATGTCCATAGACCTTCAGGCCCATATTACAGAATTGTGTTGCTTAAGATATATAGATTCCTACTCATGGGAAACTCCCCACACACACACCCAGTAGACTTAGAGTATGGGAAAATGTGATTGAGGTTTATGGGTGGACTTTTATTATTACTGCTTTTTTCTTCTATTGAATAAATACTCTATTTTGCTTATTCTTATTATTCACTTTTTTGTTTAGTACATTTGTAATGTAAAAAAAGTCAGTAGTGTCATTTCATATAACAGGAAAGCAAGCTGATGGGGGCTTAGGAACTATAGTTCTAAGCAGCAGTGTATTGTCCAACACTAGGATTACGCCAGATCCCTGAGAGTAATAGCCACATGACCACATCTTTAGGGTGGTCATACCACCCCACTGTGCCTATGACAGTATAGGACTTGGGGGAGAATGAAAGCAGACCCTTCCCAAGAATAGAGGCTGGAGAAAGTTGGGGTCAGTGCAAAATCTTTAATTTTGCCTTAATTTCAATTTTTGTAAAAAAAAAAAAATTCTAATAACAGTAATTGCTTTCCTCCTCTCATGCTTGTTAGGGGGAGAAGAGATTACTAATTTATCTTTCCTGCAGATGTTTCATGTTTTCTAAGACAAAAGAACAATTATTCCAAACCAAAAATCAGAATATGGTCCTAAGGAGTTTTTCAAAATCTTGTTAAAAATACATCTCCTTCTCTTGAAACTGAAATGAGATCAGAAAATATGGGATAATTATAGAAATAATTATTACTGGCATTTCTATAGCATTTTGAAGTTTGGAAAGTACTTTCCATGCAGAGCTGCAGTTGGAGTAACTGCAGATCATGTGTTGCACTTGAGCAGAATACCCATTCAACTTTTCATTATAGATTATCAAGCAGAATTGGATGACCATATTTGACTATGTGATTTTTTTTTTGATATGGATTGGACTAGGTGAATACTGAGCTCATTTGTATTTTAATAGTTTTTATTTACCAGATATATGCATGGATAATTTTACAACATTGACAATTGCCAAATCTTTTGTTCTAATTTTTCCCCTCCTTCCCCCCCACAGATGGCAGATTGACCAATACAAGATAAATATGTTAAAGTATAAATTAATGAGCTCATTTGTAACTCTCAAATCCTATACTTCTATGATTAAACTCTATCATCTCATGCTTCTAGCACTTCTACAGAGACTCTATTTGGATACTTTGATGGAAGGAACTGTGATCTCCTTAAAGTGACTTCTTCATCAAAACATACGGATGACAATCCATCCATTCCCACCTTTCCCATGTAGATATTATCCACATCCTCTTACAAATCTGAAGCAAGAGACTCACTCAAACTTCTGGGCAATTTTTCCTGGAGTCTTCTTTATTTCATGTGGATATTAATGGAGTTACTCTTGTTTTGTGATTGTTCTATTTTTTCCCAACCAAATATCTGTCCAACAATATATTTCATGCTTCTTGGAACTTTTCCTGTAGCAATTTATCATAGCCTGTTCACGCCAATCATGCTATATACCTCTTACGTTGTGACAAAAGTGCTGGTTCATGCAGCCTCCTGACTGAGCTGCTCCAGGAATGATATTTGCTGATTCAATGGAGTATGCCTTAAGGTGCCTGGGATTTCCTCAGCCCCTGGAAGTCCTTGTCTTTCCTTAGGGCCTCTCAACTTGTCTTAGAAGGACAATTGCTTTGCTCCTTTGTTTTTGCTGCTCTACATTCATTTCAAGGCAATTTTCTGTGTTGTGGAGAAAATCTGGAGACTCTGGAAATTTCAGAACTATTCCACCATTTTCCTAGTCAAATATCTTTGAAAAAGATCAATTCTATAGACTGGAGTTTGTCTTGTAGGCTCGATGACCATAAGCCTTGACCAAAATATTCCCTTTTAAAATGACTGCATTAGTCATTGAAAAACAACCTTTCATGTCAGGTTGCTTTGTAATATGCTTTGAGAGACTTGGGAATAGGAGGTTTTAGAGAATCAAATTTGCTTCCTCTTTATCAGATATTTATACAGCCGTGGGGTCTCTAGGCTCTGAATTTATAAGGGAATAATTCAAAGTAAATGTTTTATTGTTTGACTGTTCTCTAAAGTGTTTTGGAGGGCTCTTCTATATTTGATTACTTAGTAAACTCCGGTATTGGAAGGGAGGCCCATGAGAACACTGTGTCTGGTCTGAAAAGTGATGAGAAATATGAGAAAAGAAACATGTTTTAAAAACTACAGAGGAGTTTTAAGTAACATGTTGTTTTACATATTCTATCCAAAGCAGGTCATTTGAAGCTATCTATTCTGCATTAGAAAAGGTTGAAATAGAGGGATCAGGACAAAGCAGTGAATCTTTGATTTTCATCTGCTTATAGTAGCAGGATGAATTTTTAATTTTACTAAGTTGCTTAGAAATAATATTGTATTTTAAAAGACATCAATCAAACAGCTAATAATATTATGCCTTAATTGAGCTAAGCAAGTTTTTAAAATATATACATTATTTATGAGTTTTCTGTTTACTTTGAAATGAAGCTGATTGTAGAGAATCCAGAGAGATGCATTTTTTTTCTGATTTTTCTTCAATAGATACTATCAGTTGGCTTCAGGGTTCCAAAAAGTCCTGTTTAAGTGTAAAAATGTTCTGGAGGGAATAAGAAAATAAATGGAAAATCCTCTGAAAATAAAAAAATAGATTTGGTGAATAAAATTCAGATGGCAAATTTTACTCCTCCTGCTAAGATGACAGGCCTATCTGGAAAAGCTGAATAAGCCTCCCCATGCAATACCAATTGTGTCTGTCAATGAAATACATTAAAGGAGCCTCAGGTTTATTTACCTGGTCTTACAGCAGTTTCTTTTATTGATAAAGTTGGTTTTAACAAAAGAGGCAAAAAAAAAAAAATAAGCAAACACAGGTGCAAAAAATCAAAGGATACTTCCTGAAAATCAACAAACAAAATAGCACAGAAGAGGTAATGGGAGAGATTGGGTTCAACTATAGTGTTTAAAATGTTTTTGAAGAAATGAAAGCTGTGTGATTTAACTATCCAGGTAGTTTCCAAGGTCTTATTTTATATTGGATTGTAGTCTTTGGCCATTTTATAAGGTCTGCATTTACAGAGTAGTAAATATTGGATATATTCTTTTCAGTCAGCTCTGCAGTCTGTATAAGCCTTCGCAATTTTTTTTGAATTTATGTTCATTATTCCTTATGACCAATAATATTATGCTACATTTAATAATATTATATCACATTTATACACAACAGTTTATTTCAGCCACAATGTGCCCAAATCACTGGGCATGTGATTTATTTCTGACTTTATCCTATTATACTTAATCATCATAATAAGGAGCATTTATATAATACTTTAATAAGCTTTGCAAACTACTCCACAAACTCCCAACAACCCTGGGAAATAGATACTTTTATCCTCTTTTTTTTTTATAAATGAAAAATCTGAAGGGTTAAATGTCTTGCCCAAGGAAAAAATATGAAATAAAAAATCTAATGCCATATTTCTAGATATCATGAAAAACTTTCTCCATAGTCTTAAGAGAGAACAAAGGATAAATTTACAGAATTCATGGTTTTCTCAAAGTTTTTGTTGCGTGATTTCAGTCATGTCCAACTCTTCATGAACCCATTTGGGGTTTTCTTGGCAAAGATACTGAAGTGATTTTCTATATCTGCCTCCAGCTCACCTTTTACACATAAGGAACTGAGACAAACAGGGTTAAGTGGTTTGGCTAGAGTCGTACAACTTATAAATGTCTGAGGCTGAGTCTTTTTGACTCCAGGTGCAGCAAACACTTTATCATCTCTCTGTTTCATGATAGTACTGCAATTGCTCTGTAATTTCTCTTTCTATTAGTCTTTTTGTCCCTAATAATAACCTCCTTATGGCATTAAAATTAAACTTATACTGAGATTACTGGGATAATTTTTACTATATGATTTCCACAAACAGTTGGTTTAATTCACATGTTTACTAGTAATGAGTTTTTTTATTTTTTATCTTTTCTAATTTTTCACTATTTTGGCATTGCAACATCTTAGGAAATTGCAACTGGTGCTTTTTTAATTTGTGGTTTGTTTTTTTACTGTTTTTTATAAGATTCTTTCTTCTTCATAAAGCTTTAAGAGTTTGATTACCACAATTATGAGTGAATGAAATTTGAAGATTCTCTGATGACAATCCCTGGGCCTGGAGTCAGAAAGACTCATCCTAATGAGTTCAAATCCAGATTTTTACTTATTATTTTTCTTGGGGATTAATAATTTTCAGGTTGCCTCACCAAGTTCTGTCTAATAGTTTTATTATCTTCATTTGAGGAATCTCTAGTCTCCCTGTTAGAGTTTTCTTTGATTTCTGTTACTTATTTTTCTATAAATTTTCCCTGTGTTAGGCCATTCTATTCTTCAGAAAACACTGACTTATTCAGATTTTCTACTATTGTTTGTCCCAAATTATTGAATCTAATTTTCATCTACTTTTTGATTGTTTTCATTGATTTGATTTTTATTGATTTTATTGATCCATCTTTACCAATTCATCCTTATTTTTCATATGGAATTTATATGTAAATTTGAAAGTTTTTAAAGAACTCCCATTTTCATTCCTGGAGATCTTGTTGTTAGTGTATTATTTTTTCCCTCTGGATTTGTCTTCATATTTTTTCTCATACCCTAGCACTTACTCATTGCATTAATCCCATTCTCTCCACAAATTTCTTTCATTTCCTCTTTTCTGTTGTTTTATTTAATTTGCTCAGCAACCACTACACATTCAACCCTATTGTTAATGTCCTTAAACATTACTTGAAGGTTCCAACATCAGATATGTTTTCATTGACTCTTGATGGTAAATTAAAAAGAAATCCCTCAAATTGACTTTCCAAGTGAACCTGGACTATCTCCTTCAATGCGTAAAAAGATCCAGGCTAGAGAAGACAAAAATATGTGTCATCTACCACATTAGCAGTAATAAAGAACACGGATGACAAGATTTATTATAAATTCTCAGACAAATGGCAAACTTTTCGACTTCTTTTGTAAAGTGGAAAGATTAATTCCCAGATTACTTGTCTCATAGACAGTTACAAATATAGAATGACATAATAATCGCAAATTTGTTTTTTTAAGATAAAGCCACAGAATAAATATAAGTTCTGAGTATGTAGAGCTTCCTATAATGACTGAAGTTACCATTCACTGTTATACCTTATGTGGAACTGATCTGTTTTCCTCTTTTAGGGAAATATTAAGCCTCCAGAGCCTCTGTTTTATAATCCAATGGACAGGTCTACATCAAGAACAGGAAGGAGCTAGATCTTTTAATTAATTAATTATTTTTAGAAATATTTTATTTGGTGTATGGGATTGCCTGTCATCAAGGGGAGGGAGTAGAGGGAGGGAGGGGATAATTTGGAAAAATGAATACAAGGGATAATGTTGTTAAAAAATTACTCATGCATATATACTGTCAAAAAATTATAAATAAAAATATAAATTTACTACAAAAAAAAAAAAAAAAGAAATATTTTATTTGGTTCCCTCCAAAACTCTTTCTCTGATCTTTTCCCCAGGAAACTCATAATTGGAGGCTAGAACTATCAGAGTACTTTAAATGTTCATATTGTAAGCATTCTCTCCCTCCTGTCAATCTGGTAGAATGACTTATCAGGGGATGTGTATTTAGTGCCATATTTATTGCCTTGCCACAAGGCTTTGTACCTACTAAGCAAAAAACTATGTTAACCCTTTTAGCCTTTTAATAGGTTTATAATCTAAGGGAAAAAAAAAAACTGGCAGAGTTTGGTGAGTATTCATTTAGGTGCCCAAGAATTAAGTAAATAACATTTATATCAAATGCATGAACTTAAATATTTGTCCACAAGGAAAGGTGGGGATACAGATAACAAGGATGGAGAATAATAGAGCATTTTACAAATGAGAAAAAGTAGACTCAGATGGGGAGAGGGAAGGGACATGATTTGTATGGTCATAACAGATAAGAAGAGTCCAAATTGAATGTTTTATAGATATCAGGAGATTTGTGGCTCTGACAGTCGTGGAAAGTCTCAAAAAGTGGATGAAGGTGAGCGTTCAGGAAAAGCTTGAATGAGAAAGGAAAGAGATTTTCTAGCTAAGCCAAACAAGAAACATAAAGGAGGATACAAATTAACAAAAATCCTGTCAACAGAGTGATGGAGATATTTGACCATAATGGCAGCTGAGTAGGTTTGCTTGAGAAGAGGAAGGGAATAGACTGGGGAAATAGGAGAAGGCAAGGTGTGGCAGTTTCACAGCTGTGAATCCCAGATCCCACTGGCCTTAGCAAGCTCACTGGATGACAATGTAATGTAAAAAAAATTTTTTTCTCTTTTTTTTTTCTTTTTGAGAATGTAATTTTTATTGAATTATCTTCTTAGTGAGCCTGGGTGAGTAGAATGTGGTCAGCTCCTTTTTTTCCTTAGTATAGTTTCCTAAGTGTGTGGCTGGCACACACCCAAAGAAATCAGAAACAAGACCGAGCCACCCTTGGCACACGCATTGGAATTGTAATTCAGGGCATTGTCTTTTCATATCTGCATGAACAAACACCAACGCAGGGAGATTGGGTGTGAATAGATATACAATAAAAACATTTGGAGGATTTATGTACCTGGTACATGATTCATCTTTTAATATATCTCTAGCTCTTACTGTATGTCAGCATTGAGATTTATTTTCTGTCTGCATTAAAACCTTGAATTTCTATATTTCATCCAAGGAGGTTAAAGCACTTAATAAGAGCAATAACTGACATTTACATGGTGACTGAAGATTTTTAAAGTACTTTACATTCATTACCTCCCTAAATCCTCCCCAAAGTGGGGGAGGAGTGGGGAGAATGGAGGAAGCATTATAACCATTATTATTCCCATTTTGGGGAGGAGGAAACTGAGACTGAGAGGAATTAAGTGACTTTCTCAGGGTCACACAGTCAGGTAATCCATATCTTTTTTAACTTCCATAGCCCAGTTCTTTAGCTCTTTCCCCACCTATTTTCTCTCTGGGTCATAAGGGTGGACTTTGTCTTAGGGATGCATAAAAAGGGGGAGAGATAAGAACAATGACTTTAACCTCCTTAAGATGTGTTGGGCTGAACAGGTGTTATAATTATACACATGCTATAGTCAGGGTATAGAAAAATTCCTCTTCTTCCTGGTAAGAGATTCACCTGTCCTGTCCTGGTGAGTTTTAGTCCTACGTCACTGAGGAAACTTCCTCATTAGGGTTTGGTGTTTTTCGATTTTCTTGTGTCCCCACTGCTTGTCACAGAGTAGGTACTCAAACCCCCTCCTACCCCACTATTACCTTTATATTCTCTATAACTTGGTGGCTATCTCCTGAATTATTTCAAATCAAGTGCAAAACTACTTTGAAGAGAAAACTATAGGAGATAAATACTAAGCCATCTATACAACAAGGTTAAATGAGTAGTTAGCTTTCACTGGATCTTCAATTCCATCCCATTTTGATATTGATATTAGCAGAATTCTTTCAAAAAAGTCACAGTTGTCCTCTCTGGGGAGTAGTTAAGTGAAGAGTGAACAGAGTGCTGAACCTGGAATCAGGAAGAGTTCAAATCTGTCCTTGGATACCAGATGTATGAACCTGAGAAAGTGACTTAATCCTGTTTGCCTCAGTTTCCTCATCTAAAAAATGTTTGGAGAAGAAAATGGCAAATCACTCCAGTATTTTTACCAAGAACGATCCAAACAGGGTCATGAAGGATCAGATATGGTGGAAATGACTGAACAAGTCCCTATTTTAGAGATTTGGAAACCAAGACCCAGAAAGGCTAACAAATTCAAGATATGAAATAGAATTTTTCTAATTGTCATTTGGCAACTATCTTTTGACTCAAGTCATAGGAATATAAGATCCACAAACTGAGTGTTAGAAGGTCATCTAGTCTAAAGCTTCTTTAACTGTGGGTTGTAACTCCATATCGGATCAAATAACTGAATGCGGGGACCTGGAAATTGTGATTTATTATCAGTAAATATTTGATTTATATATTTATTTTCTAAACCTGTATATCTAGGGAGATGTAAACATTTCTCAGGTGAGACGAATTCAAAAAGCCCTGTTCTAGGCTAGTCTATTTCCTACATTAAACAAATGAAGAAACTTTGATTTGCTCAAAGTTACAGAAATAGCAAGAAGTAGCAGAACCAGGATTTTATCTCAAGTCCAATGATGTCACTCCAAACGGAACATTTTTAGTTCCAGGTACCAAAGATGAACCCAAGTACTAGTAAGCCCCTGAACTGGTTCCAAAGATGGATTCTAGTCATGAGAATGCATATCTTCCCCTTTTGTTTTCCTCAGGACTAAAGAAAAAATGGAGAATCAATCCCATATTACTATGTTGAAGAAGGGACATACCTCTTCAGTTAGATTTCTTTTAAAAACCATTTCCTGGGGAACCTTAGGGAGCAATTGGGAAGTTAGAGAAAGTCCTATTGTTACATAGAGAGTATGTAGTTAAGTAATCATCAATTCTCCTTTGTTGTGTTTTCCTATATTCATTGATTCTGGTTAGACAGTACAGCATCTCTATACACTTAACTATCTGCATTTTAGATTCTATGATTTATTATTAATTTCAAATGTCAGATGTAGCCAAGTGACTTAAACTTCTTTTAACTCTTGCTACAGACAGGATTCTAGCATATGGAGAGAAACTGGATTAATGAACTTTAGAGTTATTTCCAGCTTGGAAATTCTATAATATATCTTTGGTTTCTAAAGAGAATCTATATATTCATTTTATAATATACCTATATTCATCTTATAGTATACATTTTACAATGCATATACATGTAAATAATATGTGCTTCTCAACATGAGAGAATTGGCCTTTGAATTAGGAAGACCCAGGTTCAAGTCTTATATCTCATATATACTGGTTATATAACCAGTCTCTCAGTGAACCAGAAAATTCTCTAAAACATAGGTCCCTAACTTTGTGCTATGGTCCTTTTTTGCAGTTTGAGGAAACCTATAAACCATTTCCCAAAATAAAAAATTGAAATATTCTAATGGAGATGTGTTATATGGAAATAATATTATTAAAATATTTTAAAATTGTGACATAGTATAATAAACACTTCCTTATAAACACAATAAATAACAAAAATAATGTGTTTAAAATACAGATAAAGTTAAATTTTATTTTTAAAGGCATATCCATATGCAGGCTATTATGAATGTCTAGCTGTGCCAAATCTTGTTATGCTTTTAAGGAGTAATTATTAAAACAACTTGGTATTGGTTAAAAAACAGATCAATTAGTGGAACAGACTTGGCACACAATGTATAAAAGCAAATGTGTCTAATAACCTAGAATTCAATATCCACAATGACTCCAGCTGCTGTGATAAGGACTCATTATTTGATTTAAAAAAAAAAAAAAAAACATATTGCTGAGAGAATTGGACAGCAGGGTGGAAGAAATTAGATTTAGGCCAACACCTCTAAATTACCCAAAGATAAACTTCAAATGGTAATAACCCTGATATAAAGGCCATATCATAAATAAATTAGAGAAATATGGAAAAATACTTATCAAATTTATGAACAGAAGAAAATTTCATGACCAAGTAAGAAACGGAGAGGATCAAAAAAGCTAAAGTGGGTAATTTTGATTACATGAAATTTTAAAAATTTCTTTATATAGAAATCTAATAAAACTCAGATTAAAGTGCAAACAATTAATTGGGAAATTATCTTTACAGCAGAATTCTCTGATAAGATTCTCATTTCCAAAATATATAAGAAACTGATCCAAATTTATAAGAAAAAAGGACCATTGCCCATTTGATACATGGTCTAAGACCAGATAATTCTCAAAGGAAAAAAAAAGACAAGTTTATATAATATGAATGTTATAAAAATGAACAATTGTTAAATCTTTTATAAACTAATGAATAAAATGAACAAGAACAAGGAGGACAATTTATATGATGAAAGCAATGCTGTCAAAATAAAGGACTTTGAAAGCTATGAGATCTATGATCAATACAAAAACCATTCATGGTTTCACAGGGTAGGTAATGGAACATGCTACTCTTTAGAGAGAGGTGATGGATTTAGGCTGTAGAACACACACACACACACACACACACACACACACACACACACACACACACTCCTACTGACATGCCTTGAATGCTTGTATTCATTTGTTTACATATAGGTGTGTCTGTATCCAACCTTTATTCTGTTTGATTATGCTTATTTATTATAGAAAATGTTGTTTTTTTTCTTTTTTAACAATGGACTGGGACATGGAAGGAAAAGACTCGTAAAAATGAGTCTTTCTGATTCCAAACTTAGTGCCTGTCCTTGGATACCAGATGTATGAATCTGAGAAAGTGACTTAATCCTGTTTGTCTCAGTTTCCTCATCTAAAAAATGATTTGGAGAAAAAAATGGCAAATCACTCCAGTATTTTTACCAAATAGACAGAATATCTGCCACTGTTATATAAAAATGGGAATGGTGCTGAAAGGGCTTTAGATTTGTAGTCAGAAGTTCTGAATTCACATTCTGACCCTAGGTTCAATTGTGAACCTCTGCCACTTACTCTGTGTGAACACATTCAAGTCACTGAAACTCTGGTCCTCAGTTTCCTCATCTGTAAAATGAAGGGTCAAACTAGATATCCCTAAGCACCAAATTTGATCCTTAGTGATAGTATATAGTCACGTATAGCCTGCATGATCAAATAATCATATAATACATTTTTCTTATATTAGGAAGTAATATGAAAGCAAAAAATCTCATAGAAAGGCTTCTCTTTATGTTGATCAGTGTATTTCTGCCTTCCCCGCCCCCCAAAAAGAAATGAAGCTTACAGTTTGTGTCCAATATGTCTCTGCTCTACATTTCTTGACTGCATAGTGAACTCCATAAAAGAACCAGTTTCACATCCTGTCACAGTGAGGACGTGACTCTTTTGAAGGCTCACTGGACTGGCTCCAGTAGTTTGTATTCTCAGCTGAAACTATTTCTCAGAATGTCACTGGCAATTCAGAAAATTGACAGGTGCCACTTACTGCAAGCTTATTTATATCCTGACTTGGCTATTTTGAAAGGTATTATTTTAAAGAGACATTGAAATTGAGATTAAATGCTTTAAAATGATTCAGTCATTTAAACATTTACATTTTTTTCTCTATTTTAAACCATTATCTCAAAGATATTTCACATAGTTCTACCAAATAATAAAATGCATCTGGAGAACAAAATATCTAGAATCTCAAGGGAAATCATGGTGGGAAGGAAGAAAAGATGTAGGATGAAGGGTGTAATAGCATTCTAAAACTCGGATTTTGATATAAAGTAGAAATCGTGAAAACTATTTGTTTTTACTTAGAAAAGACATAGTTAAACTCATGGAACAGACTTGATAAGGATGAATGAAATACTATTATGTTCAGTACCCACCAGAGTTTTACAAACCTGATATCATAAGTTACTTGGAAAAAACCCACATTTAATAAGAATCAATGAGAAAACTAGAAAATAATTTGGCAGAAATTAGTTTTAGACAAGTTTCTTAAGTTATATACCATAATAAATGCAAAAATACTTGACTTGAATATTGTCATGAATTTTTTTAAAGGGCACATGTCCATGAAAATGTTTATAACAGCACTTTTTTCTTGTACTAACCAAAAACTGGAAATAAAGTAGATGTTTATAAGTTGGAGAACAGTTAAACAGAATGTGGTATATGAATGTAAAGTAATATAACTGTGTTATAAAAATTGATGCATATAAATAAACTAGGAAAGACTTAAAAAACTTGATACAAAGTGAAATAAACAGAGCTATGAAAACAATATACATAATGATTATAATAACATATATGGAAAGAACAACAAAAACAAAATAATTTAACCTGAATACATGAAATTATTATAACCAAGTTTGGCTCCAAAGAATTCATATGGGGATACAAATCTTTACCTCTTTTGAAAAGGATGGGAGATAATAGATATGGGACAGTAGATTCATTATGGATTTGATTGACATGCTGGTGGGTTTAACTGAACTTTTCCCCCTTTTAAAAAAATTCTTTGTTATAAACGATGACTTTCTGAAAGTCAGAGTGGGGATATGTTATATGAAGGTAACAAAAAAAATCCCAAAATATATCAATAAATTTGTTTTTAAAATCTCAGCTTGCCCATATCCCTGGAATATGAGCATATTGTGATTCAACTACACTCATCATACATTATTTGGGAAAAACCCACCAACAACATATTAATGCCATGAAACTCAACAAATATCGATTGAACAAAGAACTGGACACTTTCATTTCCTGATTCATTCAACACTTATTAGATGCTTACAAGGTACTCTAAATATACTGTTTTTCAAGGCTTGTCTTTCAGAGAGTAGGTAGAAATGGTCTTGATTACATATCACATTTTTCATTGTCCACTGACTTTGCCTGTGCTATCTTGCTCCCATATTACATATCATAAGGATTTCAAAACTTTCCCCATATCTTACTCTATCCATGGGTATTTTTGCTAAATGTTCTTTAGTATAATAATTAATTTATAAATTCCTTCTGGGATAATTTTTCACTCTGATGAGCAACATATTTGAATAAGTCTTCTCATGGTCATTTCAGAAACTACAATGGGGTAAAATAATATTTTGAAGCAAAAGATTCCTTTTTTTCTTGATACATTGATCAAAATGTTTAAAATATCTTAGTTTTTTTTTTAATCTAATACTATCTTTTTTCTATATTATTCCTACAACGAATGATAGACTGTTAGAATTATAACTAATTCATTTTCCTCATTTTATAGTTAAAGGAACTATGGCCCAGGAAATTAAATGAACTCCTCAAGATTGTATACACAATTAATAGTGAACTGGCACTTGAGGCTAGGACTTGTG
This sequence comes from Sminthopsis crassicaudata, assembly GCF_048593235.1. Classification (NCBI taxonomy): domain Eukaryota; kingdom Metazoa; phylum Chordata; class Mammalia; order Dasyuromorphia; family Dasyuridae; genus Sminthopsis; species Sminthopsis crassicaudata. The sequence continues at coordinate 49,048,916 of NC_133619.1, forward strand.
ATCCCTCTCTGGTCTTTTTTCTACTGCACGTATCCCCTAAAAAGAAAAAAAAAATCTAAGCTGGAACCTTTAGTGAGTTGATTAGTCTCATTGGCCTTTTTATAATATTCACACTGCTATTAGATTTATAATTGCTAAGAGTTATCTGCATATCTGTGCCTTCTATCTCTATTCATGTTCAAAGACATCTGTCTTTTCATCATTTGTTTCATTTCCTAGAATTCAAAAAGGATTTGAGGCAATTTATAATGTTAAAACCATATAAAATAGCTCAACTGGGTGAAGGGCATACATAGAACAACAAACAAGAATAAGAAAAGTGATTAAAAAGAAAAGAGAACTAGATGTTATCAGGTACCTGAAATGAGTTAATTCCTAAGGATAAATCTAATTCTGAGATAAGGCAAAAGAAGAAACACATTGGGTTATAAAGTTGTTCTTTTCTGAGCAAAAGGAAATATATGTTTCTCTTCAGATGCAAACTTTTCCTAATATTTAACTCTAAAAGAAATTAATCAGGTGAATACTGCTATAAGGGACCCTGGATAATATAACGGACAGTTTCTTCACCTACTTTTGCAAAAGACACAGAAACATTCACCTAGACATTTCTTATATCAACTTTTGATATAAGTGTAGGGTTAACATTATATAATAATTCAGGGAAGAGATTTCTGCAAAGAGTTGCTTATGAGAAGGTTCAGACCTGTTTTGATTACTTCTTTTATTCTTAAAACACAGATGAGAAAAGCTAGCTAGCAAACAAACACATCTATAGGTCAGTCTTTCAAATGGAAGAGATCTTGATGTGACTTTAGGGTACTGACTCTAGACATCCATTTCCTCATCTATAAAACAAGACTTTAAGGTGACATGAAAATATAGATCTCTAGCTAACAAGAAGCTCAGACTCTAGTATAACCTCATTTTACAGATGACAAAAATTAGCCCCAAGGAGTTTAAATGACTTTATACCAAGATTATACAGGTAATCATTAGAGACAAGAGTTGAATTCAGTTTTTTATGACTTAAGAGAATACCCTTTCTTGTTAAAATCAAAATATAAAATTTGCTATTCAAAATTCACAAAACTAAGTAAGTATAAAAGACACATAAATAATGAAACTTCCAAGTGTTTTTTTGGTAAGTTTATAGCTTTTATACTGCTAAAGTTATTAATGTTTAAAGATGCATTAAGACTTTGGGGACATGCTGCATATAGTTCAATTTGTATAAAGTTGCTCTTTCTGTTAATGCATTAATGTACTTCTCTAGAAATTTTCACAGACATAGAGGAGAGACAGTGGGTTGTAGTTAATAGAAAGATGGTCTTAGATTCCAGAAGACCTGAGTTCAAGCCTTACCTTTGCATTTTAATGATTCTGTGGCCATAAACAAGTCACTTAACTTCTAAGCAGTTTTCTAACAAAGACAACAAATTACAGATAGATTATTTAACTGCATCTGGAATTCTGAGTGAATTCCCCATAGCAATGAAATCACAGTTATAGGCAAAATCAAAACATCCATGAATAAGTAAATATCCTACTTATAACTCTATATTCTATTGCTACAGTGTAGAAATGAACCTAAAATCCTTAGTGGTAAGTGAGAAGCATGTCAGCTCTCTCAGCCGCTTCTATTCTTTTTTTAAAATGAGTTTCATCCTAATAAGAGCTTTGTCTGCTTTTAAAGTCTAGACCACTTGACAATGAATTCTTTGGCCATGGAAACTTAGGAAATAAGCAAAAATGGAGGATTCTAAGTGGAACCATTGATTGTTAGTAGATATTTAAACTCAATTTAACAACCTCTTGAATTTTTCTTCTACTAGTTAAAACTTAGGAAAGAAAAGAAAGTGGAGTAGTAGACTCTATCTTGGGAATTTGTTCAATAGTTAATTGAATTATAGCTTTTTATAAACTATCAGTAAGAATGGAATTTTATTACGAGCAGAAAGAACATTTTTTTAAAGTGACTAGTTGATTTTCCTATGATTATCTAATATTCTTCCAGTGATAGTGACAGAAATGAAATTTGAACACTTCTGTTAGTCTTTTAAGATGTAAAACAAAGAAAGGAGAAAAGCAATCAGTTGATTGAAAGATGTATGATAAGGTCAACATGGCTGCTGATACCAGAGTATTTGTGAGAATAAATTTGTAGGAATCCTTACCCAGCTGATTATTTTTCACAATCCCTGTTTCCTTTATCTTCTTATATATTATTTTCATGTTTTAAAAATAATGTCTCTAAATGTCTTGTCACCTGTCATCAAGTGGCCAGATTAATGGTGTTTCATAGTAGCCTGAATGTCCCAATTCTATATATCAGCAGCTGAGAGAGAAGTGGATTTCTATTGGCAAGTTGGGCTGGAGGTACATTGAGGATCTTTATACAAGATGGTGACCAGCCAATTATGACAAAGCAACTATAGTGAAGTTTGACATCTGAAGATCTTCTTTCTTCCTTGACAGGCTAATAATGTATGGCTTCGTGAAGGCGATGGTACATGTGGGCCAGCTAAGGAATGGAGACTTTCACTTCACTGACTGTTTATTTTTCGGTTCCTTGATGTCTGCTACAGATCCAGGTAACTATCCAAAACATGCTTTCTTTTGAGCACTAAGTACTTAACTTTGATGGTATTTCCTAACTGATGATTTAATGTTGCCATGATAATTTTCCATATTATCATTTCCCAGAGGGCACAGGTGAGGGTGTAAAAACACATCCATGTTAAAATGATAATCTTAGGGGCTGTCGTTTTCATTCAATGGAAATACAGAAATAATTTCTTTGTCATGGTTTCTCTGTATTGTATGCTTCTTAAAGTTTTTTAATTTTTTTAAAAAATCTATCTTATGTACTTCTTTTATATCTTTAATTTATTTGGAGAACAATTTTTGGAAGTTATTGAGAAAATGATATTTTCCTACTATTCATGAATTAACCCGTTTCAGGGAAGTTTCTGGAGAAATGCATTTGTATTTTATTGCCAACACATGTTAAGCCAGATTCTCCCAGTGTATAATAAGCAATTTCATAAGAACAGAAGAGATATTTTGGGAGCTGCATAATCTTTCAGGCAACTAGAAAATTATTGAGCAAAATCTCATTTTAGTACATCGAAGGGTGCTTTAATGGAGTGAAAGAATGAGTGGTACTTCTAAAAGGGCTAGTATTACATTAAGGCCATACTATAGGGACTAGACTTAATTATATGGGGTATCCCAAAAGACTTAGTGTGGTTTTAGCTATTAAAGATTAAAACTTTACGAAGACTTTTGGGCTACCCTATATCTGTATTTCTCTAGCATCCAATTTAGTGCTCTGTATAAGTGCTTAAAAGTTATAATGAATAAATGAATGATTTAAATGGTCTCATTACATTGGAAAAGTGGGTCTCCTAATCTTTTCAGTAATTTGCTTTCTAGTCATAGTTACTGATTTTAAATAAAGGGAAAGAAATTGAGTTGTGTTTGGAAGTCTGATTTCTTACAAGCCATAAGTAATAGGGACAGCTCTGTTTTCATTCATTTATGCAATCAATGGACACTTTTGAAGGACCTACTTTATGCCGAATGCTCTTCTGTGCAATGATGGAGGGAAAAAAGTTTAGGTTAGACAACATCCCTGCTGACTTGGTACTTACATTCTTGAAGTATAGTAAGGCACAAATACAAAGAATTCCATCTTAAACAATATATGACCCTAGTACATTAAAGTATTGTAAAGCAAGAAACCATGTAAAGTTTATCACAAAGTCTTTGAATACTCTCCATCTTTAAAATGAGAAAAACATCCTATGGCCACTTGGCATTTAAAGCTGCTGACAACCATTTTCTTTTTAACCTTCTGAACATGCTATGTTATACTTGCCATTGGGTCCAATTGTTGTTCCCCAATTCTTTCTCTTGACTCTGTGTCTTTGTATGTGTAGAAATGTACATACTTCTTGGCTTCCAATGAGACTCAGGTGACATTTCCTATAGGAAATCTTTCCTAATTCCCCACAATTGTCAAGGCAGGTTCTTCAAATACTATTTTTGTTCCTTTGTTGGTTTAATTCTCCAGAACAATGTGTCCTCATTGAGGGCAGGAATTGCTTGTCTTTGCTTAATTTTTAATTTTTCACTTAAGAAAACTGAGGTTCAAAGAATCTAAGTAACATGCTCTGTGGCAGAGTTAGAACTCAAACTCATGCTGTGTCTTCAAAGTCAGCATGCTTTCCACTGTGCCATAATAACTTAATGGGATTATGGAAGACAAAGGGGGAGGGGAGGTTAAGCTTCTTAGTGACAATTGAAGTAATCTAAGAAGACATTTTAAAAATAAGAACCTCTTATAAAGAGAAACATTATTACCACCACCATCACCACCCTTTCTCCTTCATGGTCTATAATTCTTGGATTACTCCTTTTTTTTATTAAAGCTTTTTAATTTTCAAAACATATGCATGCATAATTCTTCAACATTAACCCTTATAAAATCTTGTGTTCCAATTTCCTTCACTCCACCCTTAGATAGCAAGTAATCCAATATATGTTAAACGAGGTAGAAATATATGTTAAATCCAATAAATGCATACATATTTAAACAATTATCTTGCTGCACAAGAAAAATCAAATCAAAAAAAGGAAAAAAATGAGAAAGAAAATAAAATGCAAGCAAACAACAACAAAAAGAGTGAAATGCTATGTTGTGAACCACATTCAGTTCCTACTCTCTGGATGTAGATGGCTCTCGCCATGAGATAGTATCATACAAATCTTTGCTGTCGTCATCATCATAATTATTTTCGTCTTCATCATGATGATGATCATCATTACTGTATGCTTGCCTCTCCCACAGGGAGATTTTTGTATCTTAGTTGGGCTTGCAACTCACCTCACAGCAGATGTCAACCTACTTGAAGGGTGAGTCTATTAGAACACAGTCATTCAAATTTGGCCTAGAAGACATGTCTAATAAATCATGTTGCAACTCCACTGGATTCTCCTATGATATGTGTTGGAGGAAGACCAGATGTGACAATTGAGAGAATTGGATTAAATGATCTCCAGATTCAGCTCAGCTCTAAAATTCTGAAATTCAATAATTCTAACCTTGACCTAGTGAATAGGAGGTGACAGTCCCTGATGTTTTAAGAACAAACTTAAGGAGCATTTTTTTTTCTTTTCCTGAAAGTCTAGTCATAATATTACAATATGCTTAATTCACTCTCTGCTCAATTAATAAAACTTAAAATCTTCAATCCCCCTAAATCCCTTAGTTAATCTCATTCCATAATTATTCATTTACTTCTTCAATTATTTTGTGACTTAGTAATTGATAAAAGAGAACCATGTTTTATGGAGTCTTACATTTTTCTTGTTCTTCTCTAAGCTAATTCTCTCCCACTTAGCTAAGCTAAGGTGTTATCATCAATTAATATTTATCATTTAGAAAGCCACAGTTAGATCTGAATCTAACTCCTTCTACGTGATTCAGAGTTCCTCTCAACCAATTTTTGGTGAACTCAGCTGAGAGCTTGAATGATTAACTCTCATTTGATATACTTTGCTCATCATGAGAAACTCATCAATAGTACTTCAGAAAAATAGAATGAAAGAAGGATGTCTCCAAGGTAAATGAGTGAGCAGAGAATTGAAAATGTGTGTTATAATGCCTTATCCCTCTTGTTTTGAAGCCAGTATTTCTTCCCTTTTGCCTTGACTAATAATAGTTCTATCTGTCATCTAAACTTTATTTTGTCTGGAAGGAAGACTCATGGGAAAAATTAAGAGGTTATGGGACATGGAGGCAGGGATTCCCACAATCCCCGCTTGTAGGGATGATGAAGCTGCATGTACTCTTAAGCTCTGGAGTTCTGAGATGCAATAAGCTAAAGCTGAATACTTCTTTTTACCAACTCTGTATGGTGAACCTCTGGGGAACAGGGAGTGAAACCAGATAAGAGGCCATAAATAGAGCAGCTTAAAGCTTCTATATTATTGGTAATGGGGTTAAAATCATTGAGTAGCTGCTGTACTTCTAGTCTGGACAAAATAGGGAGATTTTATTGTTCATTTGTTTTTCAGTCATATCCAATTCTTTATGAGCCTATTTGGGATTTTCTTGGCAAAGGTACTGGAGTGGTTTGCCATTTTCTTCTCCACATCATTTTACAGATAAGAAATGTGAGATAAATAGGGTTAAGTGATTTGGCCAGGGTCATAACAGCTAGCAAATGTCTAAAGCCAGATTTGAACTCAATTAGATAAACCTTCCCAATTCCAGGCTTGTTGTAGACCATCTAGCGCTATATTAAGTTGCCCATAACATGAGGACACAGGCTCAAACAATGACAAAACATGAGAATCATCTCTTTTACATATAAAAATCATCCTAGAAGGAAATAAAATGGATATACTAGATGGGTGAACTAAATTTCATCTTCATACTTATCACTTATAGTTACTTATATTATAACTGGATGTATCTTGAGATTTAAAAGGGAAGGGTAGGAGGATATTATAGGAAAAGGAAGAAAGGGAAATAAAGCAAATGGAAGTGTTTTCTTTGGCTCTCTCATTTATACTGGTGAGCACTTTGGGGTAGTAAAAAGAGACCTGCATTTGGAATCCAAATACCAGAATCCAAGTCCCAACTATAACACTTGCTGTGTGACATTGGACAAGTCATTTGAATTCACCTTTGCTCTTTGGTCTGTACAGTGAAGTCAAAATCAACCTCATCCACTATGAGCAACTTACTTTTGAGTGTGAAGTTACAACATAAATGTGAATTGTCTTGTAATTTGTATTATAGGTATGTGTATTGGTCTTATTTTCTCTATTAGATTGTGAGCTATTTCATCTTCATTCTCTAAGTGCCTGGCACAGTGGATTGTTCATGATGGACACTTAATTATTTTTAGAAGTGAACTGAAATAGGTATTTTGGTCAATATTACAGTATTACTAATGCTGAAAATCCCCCTTGCCAATCTACTTCAACATCTACTTGTCACCATATCACCCTGCTGACTTGCCTGTCATTAACCCTAATTCCATTGGGAAGACATAAATAATTAAAATGATTATTGATATGGGCTCTAAATCTCCTTTTTGTGTAAAAATGTGTTAGGAAGTCTTACTCATCCATATGTGTAAGTTCAATTAGAGACTGAATGTGCTGGAAAGAAAAAGAATTGTTTCTTCCTATATATAATATGAAAAACTAATGGGTGTCCCAGAACACTCCCATATGTGATGGTAGCATAAAACCTTAAATTGGGTATGGTCAGGGTGTAAATGGATCTCTTAGGACACAGTAATGTTCTATCCATCTGTTTGCTATTCTTTGTACATTTCCATTCCATTATGGGAAAAAGATGTTCTCAATGGAAGTCAAAATGATCATTTTCCTCTTGTCTGGTATACCTGCAGTCTATTTCAACCAATGCTTGCCTAGCTGGAGCTCTACTATTCCTCCAGATGTTATTTTGCTTTGAAAGAAGGACGAATCCCAGAAATGACTACAGGAGTTTCTTTCCCTTATGAATGTTAGAATGTAATTCCTCCATAGTTTGTCTGTATACAAAGTCAAAATTTAATTTAAAAAGTGTTATCCAGAGAAAGGAACATTTAACTCTGAAGACAAAATAACTTGAATTCAAAATCTCCTCTGAAGTAACTGTGTGAACTTGAACAACTCATCCAATCTCTGGGTCTTTAGTTTTCTTATCTTTAATATAAGGAGGTTGTACTGAATCAGGAATTTTTTAACCTAGGGCCTTGAACATCTTTGGAAGTCTTTCTAAGAATATTATTTTTAAGTACAAAAAAGGCACATCCAATTTCAAAGGAAACCAAAGATTAGTGAAAATAAAGGTATAATTTTTTTTTTACCATCCATTTTCACAAACAATATGACATTCATCCATGTTAAGAGCCTTTGCCCAGACCATCTTTGTGTTTCATCCTGGGTATGGATATCTAATTAGATGATTCCATAAGTATCCTGTCATATTTAAGATTAATTATTCAGTTCAATCAAGTCCAACTCTTCATGATCTCATTTGGAATTTTCTGGGCAAAGATATTGGAGAAGTTTGCCATTTCCTTCTCCAGCTCATTTTACAGAAGAGAAACTAAAGCAAACTATCTTAGTTAATTTGTCCAAGGTCACATAGCAAATAAATACCTTAGCTTATATTTGAACTCAGATCTTCCTAACTCCAGACTCAGCATACTATCCTCTGAGCTACTTAGGTGCCCCTAAGCTTAATTAGGCACCTAGGAAATGCTTGAGACCCAATGTAATATTTCTGATATTAACAGAAATTCTATTATCTTTCATGGTTATGAGAATGCATTCATTTTCTCTTCTTGCAGATATATAATTTTATGTGTGAATAGTTCCTCCACCAACACAAATCATAACTCTCCCCTACTAGGAAATTACTAAGTCTGAAAGTTAAGATTTGCTAAAGCATAAGGAGAGAAAAAAGGTCACTTGCTGATCAACCATCTGGTTAATGAACCCCTAACTAAGGATAAACTTGTCCTTGGGTGACATAAACTTTTGGTTGTAAAAAATTTTTCCCAGAGTTGTACTTCCCTTTTAATTTTGTTTGTGTTGGTTTTGTTTGGGCAAAACCTTTTTAGTTTAATGTAATCAAAGTTGTCCACTTTGCATTTCATAATGTTCTCTTCAGTCAGAAATTCCTCCTTTCTCTGAAGCTCTGACAGGAAAATTATCCCTTGCTTTCCAAATTTGCTTATAGTATCACCCTTTACACCCAAATAATGTACCCATTTTGATCTTATTTTGTTATGAGGTGTGAGATGTAGGTCTACGCTGAGTGTCCGACATATTATTTCACAATTTTGTGAATTTTTTTGTGAAACAGTGAGTTCTTGTCCCAGAAGCTGGAATTTGAGGGTTTATCAAACAGTAAATTGCTGTAATCATTGATTACTATGTCATAGGTATCTAACCTGTTCCACTGATTCCCACTCTATTTCTTAGCCAGTACCAAATGGTTTTGATGACCGCTACTTTACATTCGAGTTTTAGGTGGGTGATATAAATTTTGGCAGTCCATCCCTGGGCATAAGCTTCCCCACCTTGATAAACAGCCCTTGCCTTCCCAAGTTTGTGCTCCACAAGCCGAGCCTCTGATGATCCCCGTTCACCCTCATGCCATGATGAGGCAGCTCTCCTTTAGTGAAGAGGAGTATATTCTTATTTTATGAGTTTCCTGTTTCCTGCTTAGATCCAAAATGCCTTCAATTTATATGATGCAGCTGTGGGAGAGTCAAGTACAGCTGCAGGATTCTGATTTCCAGAAGTATTCGCTCAATGTTCAAATCACTCTTACTTTAAAGACTTGGCTAGCTTCCCTCCAAAGGAATTAACCCAGTGAGTGCTGACTTAAGCGATCTTAGTAATGGGAGAATATACAACCAGGCAGGATTATCATGGATCCATTCTGAACCATAAATATGTACAGGAGTAACATTTTTAAAAATTGAAACTTATGGATTTACTGGTAAAGGAAGTTGAGTTTGTGTTACATGTATGCTATTTGCTGGCTGGGCTACTTTGGATAGGTCACAAGTCTCCAGACCTGTCAGATAATTCACATAATATCTCAAGACCTATTTCCTCATCTATTCCTAGGGTGTTAGATGATATAAAACTAGGGTTTTAGATAACTTTTGAAACTCTTTCTATGAATTACAATCTCAGAGAAAAGATATTATTCCTATGTCCATAAAATAGCATATATGAAATGCAGCGTTTGAATAAAATCAGTCAATTTCTTTCTGATATGAGGGATTGAATCTGTCTGAGATTTTCTTTCTGAGACTGCCATTACCATCATTGCTTTCTTTCACCAAAACTCAAATGACACATAAACTCATAGCTTTGGTTCATAAGCAAAGGAAATTGGAAAACTAAGTGGATACCTGGATCATTTAATGAGATTATATTTTCCATCAAAGGTTGCCATGGCCACTCGTTTTGGGCTCAAAACGATGTCACTGCTATTTTACCCTGTACCATCTTATCTCACATCTGAGATTACTTGAATTGAATCATTGTCCATTGGAGTGATTTTTTTGGTTGGTGCTACAAAAAGATAGCTTTTTAAAAGATCTTTTGATTGTTAATATCAAGTTTAGTCTAAATAAATAAGGCATTTTTAAAGTGCTTACTATGTACAAAGCACTAAGCTGAGCACTGTGGATAGAAACAGAAAAATAGGACAGTCCTTTTCTTCAAAGAACCCCCTTTGTAAAGGTAAAGACAAGACACATAAGGTTTCATTTGCAAATCAGACAGAAAGGCCTCTCAGTGCATAGGGTGGAGTAACAAAGCATACGGTGGAGTCTTTTCTTTAAGGCCATTTTCACAGATAAAATATCATTTTCTGATGTTGGATCATTTGACAGTGTAAAATACTTTGGTGACAGGAACTGTCATTTCTGGGTCTTCAGCAACTGAGGCTGTGGTGTCTAGAGTAGCAGGAGCCAGGAATTCCTTCACAGGAGTCATTTCCCAAGATGATCTCAATGCTCTTGGGTTCTCTTAAAAGGGTCCTGGACTGGCTCTGCTGGGTCTAAAGGAAGATAGAGGTCAAGGTGGCAGTAATGGTTTGATCCGCCTGGCCCATCTTGCCTCCCATTTCCCCTCTAGGTGCTTTGTTGCTTGGGTTTGTCTGGGTTGAGTTATCTCTGGAATAATAATCATTCCCTCCTAAGCCCTCTGTCCAACCCAAGAACTTTCCCTTGTCAAGCAAAAGTCACTAATAGCAATGCCATAAAAGTCCTAACTGAGAACTTAATATTTGTTTTTAAAAAGTAGGTGGATTGTTCAGAGAGGGAAAGTAAAGAGTAACAGATAAAAGGAATGGTATCTTGAACAATCCGCAGACTAGTTTATTAGTTCAAAATGCAACCTTTTCTCACCTTCTCATCCCTCAATTCAATTATCCATAAATCTTTCATATAAATAGCTCCATACGGATCTTTGACAGGAATTCTCCTGATTGGATAAGGACCTACCTCTAGCCTTATTACCATGTGCCCATACTAATGGAGAATGTAGGTGATAAAACCATTATTCTTAGCTCTTGCTATATAATTGTTACTTCCTCTTTTTCTTTCACCTCGGGGAAACATGTCTTAGATAATATCTTTTATATCACTTCTCATGCACAATTCACTACAGCCTACTTACATCTACTATGAAACTTCCCAATATCCTTTGGGTGATCCACGATTTTATCTTTCAGAGCCTCTTTGATTCTATAATTCACTGCCATATAGTTTTCCTGAAAGGATATTGGTGTTTTATTTTGTTTTAAGATGAGTTTTTCTTTCAGAGAGAAGCTTAATAACATTGATAGTTCTGAGCAATTTCCCAAAGCTATTCATCATATTTTCTTCTATTTAATTATGCTTTAACTTATTGTCCATTCTTAACGTTTCTGAAAATTATGTATCCTGATGGACTAGCTCTTTGAACTATACATGCAGCTATTTATCATAATCTACACAATATTTTTCATCCATCTGATTTTTCCCATGGAGGTTTTTAGGTCAATCAATTTTGAATAATCATGTATCTTATTCAAGTTCTATAGTGTTCAGGACTTAACATAATTAGTATGATGCTATTCACAAACAGGAGCAAATATGGAACCTCAGCTTTATGGACATGGAGAAAGAAAGAGAGAGAGAGAGAGAGAGAGAGAGAGAGAGAGAGAGAGAGAGAGAGAGAGAGAGAGAGAGAGAGAAGGGAAAATGGTTGGTATACAGAACAGTCAGAACACTCACATTTATTGATTAATTTTGCTCTCTTATATGGGCACTATTCATGGTATCCCCAAACAATTACAATAGTAGCATTACAATAATTAAAACAAAAAAATGAAATATTGTGAAAGTTATCAACAGAAATACAATGTGAACACATGTAGTTGGGAAAATAGTACCAATAGACTTGCTTAATGCAAGCTTGCCACACACCTTCAATTTGTAAAAAATATATATATATATATTGCAAAGCACAATAAAGTGAGCATAAGAAAATGATTTACACCTGTTGTATAGCAAATTTCTGTCCCATTTGAATAGCATATATCCATGCCAGCCATGAGATGACAACAAGCACCTCAGGCAAATATGTTTCCTCATTTGATGTCTAGTTTAATATGGACAGGAAATGTTACAACAGGAGAATTGCCATAATCTTATTTATTCAGGAATATTTTGAGAAATTAAAATATATAACATATTATATATAATATGTAACATAAAAACAATAAAATCTGTAACCTTTTATACCATGTCACTATTAAACAATCAACATAAATACATTGTACATGATGTAGTGTATATTGTTATTTTCTATATTAAATATGCATTATATATAAAATACGATATGATATGATACTATATAATGATATGATCCTGCACTAATATTTTTGAGATACTTTATAACTATAAAGTATAAGTATAGATATAGAAACTACAAATGGAAACTACAGGTGGAACTTGATTATGTTGATTGACTTTATTAAACTACTTTCCCCCTTTTGTATTCTGTCATAAAGGATGGCTCCTTAAATAGGAGAGGGACAAGTGATTCATTGTGTATTCCGCAGTAGAGAACTGTCCACAAACCCTTGCTGTTTCACTAGCCTTTTCATCAACCGTATCTTTGATATGATCACAGGCCACGCTCCTGAAAATTTTATAGATTTAGAATTTAGAATGATGGCTCAGGAATGACCCAACAGCCCAGTGGCAACTATTAGCTCACCTACCATGAGGAAATGGAAAGAATCTTAATTTTAAAGTCAGAGAACCCCAATTTAAATCTTAGCTCAGATTTTTTATTGACTGTGTGACCTCACCCAAATCATTTAACATCTCTACGCCTGAGTTTCCTCATCCCCAAAATGAGATGTTTGATCATCTTTGAGGTCATCATCTTTGAGTCATCATCTTCAGCAACAGAAGAAGTAGCCACACTATGGATATTACAAATCCATCAAAGTATTTTTTCCATATGAGAAAATACGTCCATCTGCAAAAAAATATTCCAACCCAAAATAAGCCTGACACAAATGGGCACTCCTAAACTTCAGAAAACACTTATTTAGCACAAAATTCTTCAAACTATGCTCCATGTTGACATACTCATATATGATAAATAAGGTTTTCTGTGGAAATTTCGATCTGATATTTCCTCTTCTAAATAGTTTAAATATGAATTGGTAACATAAAATTATCATTTATACAAATTTTCAGTGTGAAAATATTATTTAACTGTTTTTGTTTCCATTGCACAATTTCCTTGATCCTTTTTTATCCTATTCTTTGTATATTTGCAGTGTCCTACCTTCTACCATTTCAAATCCTAATCATTTCCAAACCCAAAATCAATTTGGGGGAAAATGGGTTAAGAATGTTTTAAAAATTCATTCCAAATTTTAGATCTAAGTAGAACTAAAGAGAATAACAACTCAGTAGTTCATTCAGCAAATACTTCCTAAGTCACCCAATTTTGTATAAGGAAGAGTGTCATGGTGAATAAAGAGCTGCCCTTCGAACCAAGTAGACCTGACTTCAAGTCCTTTCTATAATACAAACTGACTTTGTATTGCTAAGTCATTTAAACTCACAGTGTTTTACCTGACCATCAATTAAAAACTAAAAAGCATAAAATAAAAGTTTCGGGGCACTTGACTCAGTACCTAGGAAAAACAGACAATCTACATCTGAGAATTCCTTATAACAAAAGAATCACAAATCCAATTGCTGTCCTCCAACTTATCCCTATCCTTAGCTCTTAGGTTTGGGGATGGGAAGACAATTAAGAGGAATGGTTTTGCCTTTCTCATCCTTCCAAAGGATCAAAACAAAGTTCTCAAAGCCTAAATTCCTTAGAAATATCTGCTGCTGATTATTATGTTGTTCAGTTCTGCTTATCCCCCACTGTTAGTTAGCATTTATATTCAGGATAGCATTTTCAGATTCTATCTACCATTGTTTTTAAAAAGCATTAAGTTGTATAGAACCTTTCAGAGATTACTCATATCCAAATGGTTTTGCTGTTGTTATTCATCTTTCTTTCTTATATTTATTTATTTATTCATTCATTCATTCATTCATTTGTTTATTTATTTTTGGTGAGACAAGTTGGGGTTAAGTGATCACACTTAAGCCATATCTTCCTGACTCCAGGACTGGTGCTCTGTCCATTGCACATATAGCTGCCCCTTTATCCTTCTTTATTAAAGAGGACCAATGTCATCATAAGGGTGTTGCCTGAACGTGTTTGTAAATAATCAGTGAGGTAGAGTTGCAAAAAGTCACATGTCTAAGTAGGCACATATGGATCATAACAATTCAATTCAAAATTTGATTTGAACCTTGGTCTTCCTGATTTCAGATCCAGGACTATCTCTGCCATACCAGGCTTCCTCTCATGGATGGAAGACTGTGCACCAGCAACAGCTACTTTTGAGCTATTTGGAATCATTCAATCCAAAATGTCTTTTCCACCAAGAAAAAAAGTTTCATAATCTAAATCAATAGGTTCATGTAGGAATCAGAGAAGAAATCTAGCCATTTGTCTTAATCCTCTATTAAATTCAATTCAACAAGTATTTATTAAGTATTAAACATGCTAGGAACTGGGGACAGAAAAGCTAAAAACAAACAAACAAATATACCTTATACCTGAAGAAGCCAACATTCTATTTCACACACAGGATAGGATTTCAGTCTTGGAAAGAACAGTGGTATGGTCATGATTGGTAGGCAGGGATGTGTAGGGAATTTCTGATATAGGGAGCCTCACTAAAGAGGCAATGAGGGCAGGAAAATGTGACCGAGAGAAAATATTAGTCTCCTTCCTGAATGAGGGACTAATAAGTCCTAGAAATTGTTAAACTCCTAGTAAACCAGGCAGATCCTGGTTTATATAGATATCTGGTATTGGTATTGTCTGGAGCCATCACTACCCCCAGACTTCCTTACTGTAAGACTCTTAACAAAGAACTCACCTATACTACCAGCAAAGAAAATAATAGGTATTTATGAGTTTCCGAGACCTCCTCAGCTTATGTAAGTCATAAGTATTATTCTCTAAACAATGGATTTTTTCTGCATCTGCTTGGAGAGTTAGGAAAAAATAATTGCTTCTGATTCAGTGGGTTATAGATTTTTGAGACTGCCTATTCTTCAGTTGGGATGCCCACAAAACTCTTATTGATTTTTAAGTTCATTTAGGAATTGATTGATGAATAGGACCCTTTCATCTTTAAGATTAATTTGAAAGCAGCTATCCACAGGGATCAGAGTTTTAATGTCATGGCCCACAGTAAGGGTTCCAAGCCCAGAGCATGAAATTTTCTTGTGTAATCAATGTGTCAATACTGTGGTGGATCTGTGAGCTTACAGATGCTAAAGCAGATTGTGACCTATCCATGGCTTCTGATTCTATGTACATCATCTTTTTCATAGATTAAACTCTCCATAGGGTATTTACACAATTGCTTGGGGGGCCCTTCATTTAAATTTCTTAATATACCAAGCAGTACTCAAGTTTTTAATGTTTCTCAATCTGTATGTAACTAGATTCTTTTTTTGGTTCTCCATAGAAACATAGACTCAGAGCAAGGAAAGATCCTTGAAGGCCTATGGGGAAAGAGTCTCAGAGTGATAAAGACTTACTCAAAGTTACACAGGAAATAAGAGGCAGTAGTGGAATTTGAGGTCATTCAAATCCAAATTCAATGTTTTTTGCACTGTACTATATTGTCCTTGATGATGCAGTTTTTGCTATTTCCAATTGACAAGTTATCCCTGGTAAATTTTCATTGCTTTTGGGGACATAGTGAAAAATGTTAAGAGGGAGCCAGATAAGAAGAAGGGTAAATAGTTCTAATAAATTGGATTTTTTTTGAGGGATAAAGTTATCCTGAGGTGACCAAATTAAATGTTTGTTAGAAATGAAAGGAAGTCCAGAAAAATAAATTCATTTGAAAATTATCTTAATATCTGGAGGTTTCATAAAGGTAATAAGGTGGGGATGGAATGTGTGATACAATCAGGATAGAATCCAAGAATTAAATATTACTTCCAGATCACGAAATGTATCACTTGGGCTCTGTCAAGATCTCAAGAAAGAAATAGGAAAGAAAGCAGGGTATGTCAGAAGGAAGAGGCAACTGGAGTTTTCTGGGAGTGTAAGAAATTGAACTGTGTCATTTAGAGAATTTAATCTTTTTTTTGTAATGGGCCATCGGAGTTTAGGGTCCTCTTCTAGTAACAGAGATCATTTTGGATTGTGTTCTACTAAGGAAAGAAGACAAGAGACTAAGGTTGGAAGTTTCCCAAACATGGTCTTAAGTCTTCTAGCCACATTTGAATTGAATGTCGGTTTCTTCCAGACCCCCATTTCTGCCTTGTTAATGATTATATTGTTACTTACTAAATTACAAGTGAAGTACCCTGTACCTTGCACACAATATTGAGAATCTTGTTTAGAAAAAGACATACTTTCCCAAGGATTTAGAATGCTTCATGTGGCACCCTAAATCCCCTGACTTACAAAAGGGAATTTCCCATGAAGAAAGAAAGAAAGAAAGGAAAGAAAGAAAGAAAGAAAGAAAGAAAGAAAGAAAGAAAGAAAGAAAGAAAAGAAAGAAAGAAAGAAAGAAAGAAAGAAAGAAAGAAAGAGAAAGAAAGAAAGAAAGAAAGAAAGAAAGAAAGAAGGAAAGGAAGGAAGGAAGGAAGGAAGGAAGGAAGGAAGGAAGGAAGGAAGGAAGGAAGGAAGGAAGGAAGGAAGGAAGGAAGGAAGGAAGACAGATGATGAAATTGAAACTATATCCACTCATATGAAAGAGTGTTCCAAATCACTACTGATCAGAGAAATGCAAATTAAGACAACTCTGAGATACCACTACACACCTGTCAGATTGGCTAAGATGACAGGAACAAATAATGATGAACGTTGGAGGGGATGTGGGAAAACTGGGACACTGATACATTGTTGGTGGAATTGTGAAAGAATCCAACCATTCTGGAGAGCAATTTGGAACTATGCCCAAAAAGTTATCAAACTGTGCTTACCCTTTGATCCAGCATTGCTACTACTGGGCTTATATCCCAAAGAAATACTAAAGAGCGGAAAGAGACATGTATGTGCCAAAATGTTTGTGGCAGCTCTTTTTGTTGTAGCTAGAAACTGGAAGATGAATGGATGTCCATCAGTTGGAGAATGGTTGGGTAAATTATGGTATATGAAGGTTATGGAATATTATTGTTCTGTAAGAAATGACCAGCAGGAGGAATACAGAGAGGCCTGGAGAGACTTACATCAACTGATGCTGAGTGAAATGAGCAGAACCAGAAGATCACTGTACACTTCAACAACAATACTGTATGAGGATGTATTCTGATGGAAGTGGAAATCTTCAACATAAAGAAGATCCAACTCACTTCCAGTTGATCAATGATGGACAGAAATAACTACACCCAGAGAAGGAACACTGGGAAGTGAATGTAAATTGTTAGCACTAATGTCTGTCTGCCCAGGTTACTTATACCTTCGGAATCTAATACTTAATGTGCAACAAGAAAATGGTATTTACACACATGTATTGTATCTAGGTTATATTGTAACACATGTAAAATGTATGGGATTGCCTGTCATCGGGGGGAGGGAGTAGAGGGAGGGGGGGATAATTTGGAAAAATGAATACAAGGGATAATATTATAAAAAATATATATAATAAAAATAATAAAGAAAGAAAGAAGAAGAAAGAAAGAAAGAAAGAAAGAAAAGAAAGAAAGAAAGAAAGAAAGAAAGAAAGAAAGAAAGAAAGAAAGAAAGAAAGAAAGAAAGAAAGAAAGAAAGAAAAAGAAGAAGGAAGGAAAGAAGGAAAGAAGGAAAGAAGGAAAGAAGGAAAGAAAGAAAGAAAAGAAAGAAAGAAAGAAAGAAAGAAAGAAAGAAAGAAAGAAAGAAAGAAAGAAAGAAAGAAAGAAAGAAAGAAAGAAAGAAAGAAAGGAAGGAAGGAAGGAAGGAAGGAAGGAAGGAAGGAAGGAAGGAAGGAAGAAAAAGAAAGGAAGGAAGGAAGGAAGAAAAATGAAGGAAGGAAGGAAAGAAAAGAGAAAATAAATGATAGCACCCACTTCACAAGTGTTATGAAGATCATCTCAAATAATTTATTTTAAGTATTTGCATACCTTAAACCCCTGTAAAACTGAATTGGTTATAAAGTGAGAGTTTGATCTTAATTTCTAGTAAAATAAAGTCAGATGTAGCTCAGTAGTTCTTTGGACACCAATTCTACACATTTCTAGTGGGCTTGGTTGCTAAGTGAAAATTTTCTCCCTCCAGATGTTTCAAGTACAACTTGACTCATCTAAAGAGGTCAGCCCTTCTGCACGAACAAGGCGAGAAAGACTGCTGGCTTCAGGGCTGAGCTGCTTTCAGAATACAAGTTTTATAAGCATTGTGTCAGAAAATGTGTCAATCTGCTTTTAAAGGCCTCATGGCCTCAGTCCTGTGCAAAGTAACATTTGTTTAAAAGTATTGTACATATATAACCTATATATCAGATTTCTTGCTGTCTTGGGGAAGGGAAAGGAAGGGAAGGAAGAGTTGGAGAAAAAATTTAAAACTCAAAATCTCCCAAAAATGAACATTAAAAGGCAGCTAATTGGTGTAGTGGATAGAACCCTGAGCAGTCACTAAACCCCAATTGTCTCAGAAAAAAAATAAAATGAAGGCTGAAAATTGTCTTTTTTGTTGTTGACAACAACATATTTTTGAGAGGCAATTGGGTTTAAGTGATTTACCCAGGATCACACAGCTAGTAAGTGTTGTGTCAGAGACTAGATTTGAACTCCCATCCTCCTGACTCCAGGACCAACGCTCTGTCCACTGGGCCTCTAGCTATCCCTTGAAAAGTATCTTTATATGTAATTAGAAAAATAAAATACTATTGAGAAAAAAAATAAAATAAAGCTACAAAGTCTAAAATAATATGATCTAGTTTTAGTAAACTTAGTAAAATAATCATCCCTCTATGATTTTAGACATAATAATAATTTTAAGTATATTCGATGCTTTAATAGACTTCAAAGTTTGCAAAACATCTTCAATGCATTGCCTAATTTGAGCCTCACAACAGTTCTATGTAGAGATATTACATATACGTGTATACCCTCATTTTACAAATGAGGAAACTAAGATATGAAGACATTAGATGACTGGTCTTAGTCACCTACCTCGGAATTTTCAGAAGCAGTATTTGAATTTAGGTCTTTCTGATTTGAAAGCCAGGGCTCTGACGACCATAGTTGCTTTCTGTGATTCTGTAAAAAAAAAAAAAAATACAAGTATAAATTCTTGCATTTCCCATTAATGGACTTCACACTTATTATGAGTCAACAATATGATATAACAGCCAAAAGATAAAATGATCTCCAACACTTATCACTGAGGAGTGATATCCTGTTTGAATTATCTTTCTGCTTACTGACTTCTTTTCAGCAGTCATTCAAAAGGTCTCACTTTCCCATGAACTAAATGGACAGGAAGCAGCTACAGAATACTGCATATCTATGAAGTGGAGAAAGGGGGTCCTCAATTCCGTATCATCATGAATTTTCAAATGTACACTTACCACCTTTACATGAGGGCATTGCATCAGGCAGAGTATATCACATATACTCTTAAGGACTGTGCTTTCCTTATATTAAGTGATGAAGAAGAAGGAGAAAGAGGAGGAGGAGGAGGAGGAAGAAGAAAAGAAGAAAAAGGAGGAGAAGGAAAAGAAGAGGAAGAAGGGAAAGAAGAAGGAGAGGAAGAAGGGGAAGAAGAAAGCAAAGAAGAATAGGAGGAGGAGGAAGAAGAGAAGAGGAAGAAGACAAGGAGGAAAATACAATAATGATGACAATGATGATGAAGATGATGATAATGTGTTTAGGGCTTTATATTCTGGAAAGCATTTTCAGTCTTTTCTAAAGCATGTACCTCAAATTTGAAATCAGATCATAAATTTTGATTTTAGGATTAAGAAGGTTTAATAGAATTCTAATCTGAACAGAAGACAAAACTCAAATCTAGTGAAAAGTAAATTTAGGTTTCCAAGCAGATGCATTTCAAGGAATATTTTTTTCCTTTTTTTTTTTGGTCCCAATTTGTGATTTCATCTGTCAAATAAATCTCTATTAGGGAAATTTCTCCATCAACATAGCTCAGCAACATAATTATTTTTGAATTTAAGATGAATGTGATTAAGTCAAGTTATTATACAGAATGTCATACTTTAGGATTTTAATGTATAGTCCAAAAACACCCTTAGAAATACTATGATCTAAGTCCCTAGAGTCACATAGATTTCTCTTAAATGAGCTTAGTTCTCTTATTGCACAGGGAGAATTGGATTCAGAAGGTAAAAATAACCTGGGAAGAAAAACACAAATGCAAACAGTTTACGCTCATTTCCCAGTGTTACTTCTCTGGGTGTAGCTGATTCTGTCCATCATTGATCAATTGGACCTGAATTAGATCTTCTCTTTGTCGAAGATATTGGACATGACTTTTTTCAACAATGAAGTGATGATTCAGGCCAGTTTCAATGGTCTGCATCCAAAGAGAGAATCGTAGGGACTGAGTGTGGATCGCAACATAGCATTTTCTCTTTTTCAGTCACTGTTTGCTTGTTTTTTTCTTTCTCATTTTCTTCCTTTTTGATCTGATTTTTTGTGCAGCATTTTAATTGTGAAAATATGTTTAGAAAAACATGTTTAACATATATTGGATTACTTGCCATCTAGGGGAATGGAGGGAGAAAAAATTTGGAACACAAGGTTTCACAAGGATGAATGTTGAAAACTATGCATATATTTTGAAAATAAACAGTTCTGAAAAACAAAAACAAAGAAAAAAGATGTAATTTTATTGATTTAGAAAACTCAATGATGAAATTCCTTCTGTCAATATATATTAGATTCTGCTCTACATTTAAACTGCAGAGAATGCTGGAGGCACTGAGAATTAAATAATCTATCCAGGATCACAGAGCCAATATATGTGGCAAGGAGGTATATATGCCTTGGAGGTGGACAACTTTGAGGTTGAATTTTTGATCTTTGGGTATTCGGTCCCTACCAGCCCACTCTGTGGTACAGTGCCTCAGGCTAGGCAGTCTCCCTGACCACCTGCTCACCTCAGGCTACCTCAAACTTCTCTCCAGAGCTGTCTTACCCTGGAATTTCCTTTCTCTCCCCCCTTTGCAGCCTCATCCTTTGTCATTCTTCTCCAGATTTTGCCACAATGCCTCAGCTGCCTTCTGCTCCACTAAGGGTTTTTTTTTTTTTTTTAATTTTACAACATCCCGTTGCCTTTAGGATTCTCTTTTTCAAGAAAAAAAGAAGAAGAAAAAGGATTCTCTTTTTCCATTGGTGAGTTCCACCCAGATTCTCCATTTAGCAAAAGACCCAGACCAGCTAACCTCCTTTTCTCTCCCCAGATACTTTCCCTCTCCCCAACCCCCTTTATATGTAGTTTCCTCATCATTAGAACGTGAGCTTCTTTACAGGAGCAGTCTTTCTTTTTGTCCCATAGCACCATATGTTGTTATTTAGGCACCAGATGACCCATCACCAAGACTTTCCCTGGCACTTACCAACTTGGCTATATGATTGATTCTGTAACAACTCTCTTTCTTTTTCATCAAAACAAAAACAACCACCTAGTATATTTTTCATTAAATTATTTAGGTACAGGTTTCATATAATCCTTATATACTCATATGCCCATGTTGTTTCCCCTATTAAAATGTAAATTCCTTGACAACAAATACTGTTTCTTTTCTGCTTTTGTAGCACCCATGCTTAGCACATTGCCTTTAAAAAATGCTCCTTAATTGGTTGAAATTGTCTAGGACAGGGATTTTGTCATTTTTGACTTTTTATATCTGATGTCTTGCCTGACACATAGTAGGCACTTAATCAGTGCTTACTGTTTGATTTACAGATTAAACCTTGACACTATGAAATAGGGCTTCTAGTGGACTTTGCAGTTCAGTGAAACAAGCATTCCATTTTAAATTGTTTTCCTGATTGTAGAAGTAGATATTTCTAGTAGTGCTAAATGTAGTTCACAGATATTTCCTAATCCTCGTCCTACATGTGGCCATGTGATTTAACTGATCATAACTGGGAATATATACATAATATGTATATGTATATGTATATATCATACACACTCACATATCTATATCTATATACTCTAAACATCTATATATACACTATATATATATATATATACGCTAAACACCATATGGTGGGGGGGGAAAACCAGCCCATCCTTCATTAATCCTATTAATCCTATTTATTGTCAAATCACTATGAAAGTGAACAAGAAGGTCTAAGAAGGTCAATATTTAATTAATCTCACAATGATGTTATTGTAGTTAAAGACAAATAATGGTTTTAGTCATTACATGTAGGTCACACCTCTCTACTTTCTCTGGCAAATGAAGTATGCACAATAATACTGAGTGTTTGATGAGGTACAGTATGCTAGAAGTTGACTTTCTAAAAGAGACTTTTAGCACATATTAATTAAATTTAGAAAGTTCATTTGGCATTATTCTGAATAGATTCTTAATTAAATGCATGAATGATAATTCATTTACTGAGTTAGAAGCTAAATGGTTATTCACACATTCATACACAAAGTTAAAGACTTCTTGCTGCTTCTCAAAATTGATGTGCAACTCAACGAATACCTTCATTGCAAATATTAGTGTCATATTAGAATATTTCAAAAAAAACGAGAAAGAATACTAGAATGGAAGTCAAAACTGTGGTTTGTAACTTTAGATAAATCACTTAGCCATTCCTTCACACCTCAGTGGAAAACTGATAGGAAATATCTGCAAAGTTGCCATTGGACTATTGGTTCCAAGATTCTTTTTAGTTCTTAAACATTTCGTGATTCAGTGGTGACTTTATGAACTAATATATAAAATGTACCTTATCTGTACTAGTTGGGAAATGAGAGTGAGCTAAATGGTTTCTAATAGCTCTAAATCTATGATTGGTTTCCATTTGATGATGTCAATAGGTATCTGTACTAGTTGGGAAATGAGAGTGAGCTAAATGGCTTCTAATAGCTCTAAATCTATGATTGGTTTCCATTTGATGATGTCAATAGGTATCTGTACTAGTTGGAAAATGAGAGTGAGCTTCTAATAGCTATAAATCTGTGATTGGTTTCCACTTGATGATGTCAATAGGAAAGAAGGGTTCAGACCTCTTCTGAAGAATTTCTTAGGTATCATCAGTCTACCTCATCACCTGACTCATTTTTCTTGTGGGCAATTCAATTTTTTTTTTAAATCTTCACATAGTTTGTAATCTAGCAGAAGAAACGCATATAGTTACAGTACAAAATGTTTCATAAGATACACAGCAGAAGGTCCAATGAAAGAAGATGTTTCTGAAAGGAGGAATCAGAGCAGCCTTCATAAGAGTAATTATTTGCCTTGTTTAAAAGATGAGCATTGCATTTTGTTTTCTCTCTCATTTTTTCCCTTTTGATCTGATTTTTCTTGTACAGCATGTCTGTGGAAATATATATAGAAGAATTGCACATGTAATATATTGAATTACCCGCCATCTAGGAGAGGGGATGTGAAGAGGGAGGGAAAAATTCTGGAACACCCTTACATTCTGTAAGGGTGAATGTTGAAAATTATCCATGCATATATTTTGAAAATAAAAAAACTTCAATTAAAAAAAGATGAGTAAGAATTTCACCGATCAGGAGTAGATGTAGTTAACAGCACTAGCTATATAGATGTAGATGAGCAGGTCCAAGTTGTTTGAAGCAAAGAGTGTATCAGTTAAGACTGGAAATGCAAGGGGAGGAGATGCCTAATTCCCTAATTATTGGCAGAGAACTATGAATTTTTTTTGGTAGCTAATTAAGAGGCAATGAGATGATTTATATTAAAAAATTGCTATTCTGTTCTTTCATAAAGGTTGGAATGGATATGGGAAGGTGAGAAAAGAAAGACATGCTAATAAACTATTGTCATAATTCAGGTGATGGCACTGAGGCTTTGTGCCAAAGAGATGGCAGATGAAACCAAGAGGAAATGTTGACATTAGTGATGTTGTGAAGACCACAAGTAATCAATTGAATCTAAGACGTGAAGAAACAAAGGGAAATACAGATGTGATGCCATGATTATAATGAGAGAGTCTGAGCAAATGATGGCTCCAAATGAAGTCAAAAGGAAAAAATGATTTAGGAGAAAAGATAAAGAGTGATGTTTCAAATATTATAAGTTTCAGTTGCCAGTGAAACATTTCAATGAAGAGATCTAATGGGAGATTAGAGATACAGTTCTGGAGTTCCTAAGAAAGATCATGGCTATTGATATAGATTTGTAAGTAATTTTCATGACTGAAGTCATAGGGGTCTATAGTTTTGCCATGAGAAAGAATATAGAAAGAGAAGGAAAAGGAATTTAAAGGAACATAAAGGATTAAGATTGATTAAGGCAGTAGAGGAGGAAAGAACATGGAGGGTCTCAGAAGCCAAGTAAATTGTCACTATCCAATGGGAGAGAATGGTCAATAATATGCAAAGTTATAAAGAGATGGAAGAGGATGAGGTCCAAAAAACAGCATTTGGCAATTAGACCCACTAGGGACTTTAGGCAAGGGGATCTTACTTTTGTGTGTTACCTGGACCCTTTTGACAGTCAGGTGAAGTCTATGGATCCCTTTGGGCAATTCATTCTTGAATAGATTGGAAAACTATGTCGTTGATCTTTCATTTTTATATGTTCATGAAAAGGATGTATCATAAATTATCAGATAAAATCATGACTAGGAGATTATATTCACTTTTATACATCATTTAAAAATTCAGGTTCAGAGAAAAGAAGGAGTCAATTAGAGAAGTATAAGTTTGTCTCAAAAAACTTTCCTTCAGAAACATGAATAAAAATGTTTCCAGCTCTATAATGTGGAAATGGGCATCCCACACATTTTAATATGACAATGTATATAGTATTACATTTATTTTAGATAAATCATGTTGAAAACTGAAAATTCCTTTAAGCTTTTGAGTTTCTCTCCTATTTATTGGAGTTGGTACCTTGTTATCATTAAAATGGTTTTCTCCTGACCATTACCACACTTCTATGCCCCAAAACCATCACCACTTTCCATTTTTCTTACCCTTTCCATGCTATTACTGGGTGAAGAAGACAAGTATTCTTTAATAGAACAAAGAGCAATGAGATATAGATTCTAACTCCAAATGGTGGAAGAAGGTGAAAACCATTAAGGACAAAGCAGTTTTGGCAAGTGAGGAAACTGATCTTATTATTTCTGTGGCCTAACAAACATGGAAGAATTGTGAAAATGTGGCCTTAAGTTGTAGCTCTCTCAGCTCTAATTGGTACTTGGGGAAATAGGAGACTTTCAAATTAATGATATTTTACATATAATATTTGTAAATCACTATTTTGTTCCATGGTTTCAATAATTGAAAAGCATCTTTTACCTCACAAAGTTTGCTGAAGCAGAAATCCTCTAGAAGTACGTGAACCCTCTTACCTTTGGTCATGTTGATAAGCAGAAGGCTCTTTTCTATTGGGGGTTCCTATGGTTACCATAGCACGGATGATGTGTGAGCTGCACTGCTGTTTTTTGATAAAAATAGATATTAACTATCAGCCACAGTTATTTCTCATTTCACGGCACTTCTTGTTAAAACACAATGAATTTAAAAGGAACCTTTCCAAAGACCTTGATGGTGCATGATTGGTCATGTGTTTAAAAATATTTTTAATTAAATTCTTTTTCAATTAAGCAGGACATTTTACTGAATCTCTTCCCCCCACATACACACCCTTTTTTTTTCTTTTTTGAATTGAGCCTGGCCTTGAGGAGGATGGCTGATTAACAGACCCAGGAACCTATAATTAAAACCAGAACTGTTATTTTTAGAGAAAAGCCTCTTCACTAGGGGTGGCTTAATTGGGATGTCGTTCATCTTTTTTTTTTCAGTTGTCATTGAAATACACCCCCACTCTTCATCCATCCAACCAGTGGTTTTGGGTCTTTGTCTTTTGGATGAGACAATTTGTTATTAAAATCATTATAATCAAAAGAAAGCTTTTTGGTTATTCTTTCTTGTAGTTGTTTTAAAAATCCTTCAGTCTATTGGATCTTCATTCTCTATTGCTTCATAATATATTATACTATTGCATACTATATAGTATCATATTCTACTATTGCTTTATAATATATCATTCCTGACAGTCTGCTTCCTTTCATTTTGATTGTATTTATAAAATATGTACAGGTCCTTTCCAAAATCCTAAGCATTTTTATTCTACATTCTCTGGCCCAACTTAGTGTCTCATTTATTTTAGAAAGTTTCTTACAAATTAGGGACAAAATGGATAGTTTCCAGGTGACACATAAAAAAATCAATTATTATTTATGAACTCTATCATTCAGCTGCTTAGATGCTTTTTAATAGGGAAAATCATGTCTATTTGGCATTTGCTATAAAATTAAAACTGCATCTGACATTGGAAGGAGAGTTCAGTTTGTTCTTTCTCATTCCTGACAATTGAATCCCCTTCACCTGTACATAATGTAAATCCCTACTTTTTTTGCCCAATCATTCTGTAGAAGTTACTGAACTTTTAAAATATTTTTAAAATCTTATTTTTATGGATAAGTTTTTATGTAACTTTATTTCTGAGAGGGCAGCAACTGTTCTCAACTTCCAGCTTTTTGTGTCTCCTATACAAAGCACAGGGCCTCTCATATAGTAATAACTTAATAAAGCTAAATGAATATGCCCTCTATATGTAAATATTATTTTATATACATATATATTATAACAAAGATGAAAAAAGAAAGGAGAAAAAAGTATTCAGTAAAATCAGTGGTTCTGTCATGTTTATCATTATAAACAATATTCCATATCCATAGCTTTCACCACTAGGGAAAAAAAGGAATAGTTATTCTTAAGTCATCTTTGGGTACAATTGTCTTTTGTCATTATGATAAAACATTCTATTATGGCTCTTTATCCTTTCTATTAATGCTGTTGTAGTCCACATATATATTGTTTTCCAAAATTTGAGAATTGTAGTCTGTATCAGTTCATACAAGTTTTCTTATGTTTTTCTGAATTCTTCATATTGATATTCATTTCTTTCTTACGGCATAGTAATATTCTATTTTAGTCATGTGGAATTATATCAGACCTTTCTTTCTATATTTATGCTTCTCGGGGTATTTGGCTAGCTGTGAGAATTGTGCATCAAAAGGAATGAAAATTAATGAGTGTTTTTGAGCACATTTCCAAATTGCTTTCTAGAATGCTTAGATAAATTCACAAAAGTACCAACAGTGTATTTATGTGTCCATCTTTCCAATTGCTGGGCTTCTGGTGTTCAGTATTTTCATTTAACATCATTTTTCCCAGTTTTCAAAGTATAAGGTAAAAATCTTAAAAGTTGTTTTGCTTTGCTTTTAGCTATTTTATAGGATTATGCATAATTTTTGATTCTTCTCCGATCAGTTTGCCCATAGTCTTTGATCATTTAACTTTGGGGAATGACTTTTGGTCTTATAAAATTGTGTGAATTCACTACATAATTTGTATATGACACACTTATCAGAATTACTTAATGCATTTTCCCTCCAAAGAGTTTTTTCCCTGTTTCATCCTTTTTGGCTTTTAAATATTTAATGTGTTCTTGGAGGAAAGGATTATTTTAAAATTTTATTTATTTTTAAAATTTATGTAGTATTTTGTTTTCCCCCAGTTACATGTAAAAACAATTTTTAACATTTGTTTTTAATACTTTGAATTTTTAATTCTCTTCCTTCCTCCCTCCCCATCCCAATGAGAAGGCAAGCAATTCACTATAGGTTATGTGTAGTCATATAGAACATTTCCATAAAAGTCAAGCTGTAGAAGAAAACATAGATCAAAAAAAAAAAAAACCCTCAAGAAAAATAAAGTTAAAAAAATATGCTTCGATCTGTATTGAGACACCATCAGTTCTTTCTCTGGAGATAGAAAGAATTTTTCATCGTAAGTCCTTCTGAATTGTCTCAGATCATTGTATTGCTAAGAATAATTATGTCATTCACATCTTATAATCATCTTATAATATTACTGTTACTTTATGCACAATATTTTTCACTTTGGAACAGCTCCTGGAAGTCTTTCCAGGTTTTTCTGAGAGCATTTTGCTCATCGATTTTTTTTTTGGCACAATAGTATTCCATCATAACCACATACCACAATTTGTTTAGACATCCCCCAATTGATGGGTGCCCCTTCAATTTCCAATTCTTTGTCCCAGAAAAGAGTTGATATAAATATTTTATACATATAGATCCTTTTCTTTTTTTGTTTTTGATCTCTTTGGGGATATAGATCTAGTAGTGATATTGCTAGGTAAATGGTGTGTGTGGACATAGTTACAAAATAGAGTTTTTAAAAGCTCTAGAAAATGGTTGAATCAGTTCACAACTCCACGAACAGCACATTAATGTCTTATTATCCCCTACATCCTCACACAACATTAGTCATTTTCCTTTTCTGTCCTATTAGTCAAATCTAATAAGCATGAGGTAGTACCTTGGAATTTTTAAATTTGCATTTCTCCAATCAACAGTAAGTTATTTTTCCATACAGGTATAGATAACTTTGATTACTTTATCTGAAAACTTCTTTTATCATTTATCAATTAGGGAATGGCTCCTATTTTTATAAATTTGCCTTAGTTATCTAAATGTTTGAGAAAGGAGGCCTTTATCAGAAAAAATTACTACAAAAAATTTTTCAATTACTTTTGCTAACTGTATTTCTCTCTATCCTGTTCTCCACCCTCTGTTCATTCTATTCTCTCTCCTTTTACCTGTCCCTTCTCAAAAGTGTTTTGCTTCTGACTACGTCCTCCCTGAATCTGCCCTCCTTTCTATTACCACCATCCTTTCTATTATTCCATTCCTCTCCCACTTTCCTGGAAGATAAGATAGATTTCTATATCCTTATTGAGTGTATGCTATTCCCTCTTTGGGCCAATTCTGATGAGATTAACTTTCACTTACTCCCTTTTACTTCCCCTTTCTTCTCCACATCAAAGTTTTTTCTTGCATCTTTTATGTGAGATAATTTAACTGATTCTACCTCTTCCTTTCCCTTTCTCTTAATATATTCCTCTCTCTCCCCTTAATTTTATTTTTAAAATATCCTTTCATATTCAGCTCACATCATATGTATATTCCTTCTAACTATCCTAATAATGAGAAAATTCTTATGATTTACAAGTCTCACCTTCCCATGTAGGAATGTAAATAGTAAATCTTATTCATGCCTTCTGCTTTCCTTTTCCTATTTGCTTTTTCATGCTTCTCTTGAATTTTGTATTTAAAAGCCTAATTTTCTATTCAGCTCTGATCTTTTCATCAAGAATGCTTGAAAATCCTTTATTTTATTGAACATCCATTTTTCCCCTGCAGGATTTTATTGGGTAGATGATTCTTGGTTGTGAGCTCCTTTACCTTACAGAATATCAAATTCCAGAATCTGCTAAATCTGGTGCTAGCTTGACTTCAGCTCCACAAAATTTGAATTTTCTTTCTGGCTGCAATATTTTTTTCTTGACCAGGGAGCTCTAGAATCTGGTTATAATATCTGTGGAAGTTTTCATTTTGGGTTCTCTTTCAGGAAAATATCAGTGAATTATTTCAACTTCTATTTTATTTTCTGGTTCTAGAATATCAAGACAGTTTTCTTGGATAATTTCTTTCCATTTAGGTCAATTTTGCTTTTTAAGGCATTCTTCTCCTCATTGGGTTTTTGTTCTTCCTTTACCATTTGGCCTAGTCTGTTTTTTAAAGTTATTTTCTTCAGTATTTTTTTGACTCCTTTAAAAAGGTGTAGACTCATTTTTTCATTATTTTTTTCCCCATTACTCTTACTTCTATTCCCAATTTTCCCTCTTCCTTTCTTACTTGATTTTCAAAAATTATTAAAGCTCTTCCATGGCCTGAGGCCAATTCAGTTTTTTTCAGAAGATTTTGAATGCAGGAGTTTGACTTTGTTATCTTCTTCTGAATATATGTTTTGATCTTCCTTAACATCATAATAACTTTTTATGATCATAATTTTTTTCTTTTGTTTGCTAATTTCCCCAGCCTAATCTTAATATTTAACTTTTTATTAAAGTAGGCTTCTGCTTCCAAAATGGAGGACACACTATCTCAAGCTTCAGGGATTTTGCACAGCTATTTTCAGAGATACTTCTAGGGACCTGTAAGTTTTCAGTTCTTTGAAGGTGATATGATCTAAGGAAAAGTATTTACACACAGTTTGAGCTGCTTTTGCAGCCCATTCAGTGGCTTCCAAGACCTGCTCTTGGTTTGCTGGGGTTGCAGCTGTGCCCCACATTCACCCTAATGAAACAGATCTTTCCTGCCAAACTTCTAAATTGTCTTGGATTATAAAATTATTTCATTCTGATTTTTTTGATTCTGTCGCTAGAATTTGTTTAAAATCTTCATTTAAAGGTATTTGGAGGGATTTGGAAGTGAACTCAGGAAAGTCCCTGCCCTTGCTCCACCATCTTAGCTCCTATTTAACATGCTCTTTAAAATGGCTTTTGTTGCAAAAGGAAAGAAGTCAAGATATTTTCCCTTTGCTTTCACTGATTTCCAGGAATGAGATTACACTTCTGAGGAAGTTAGAGAGAAATTTGCTCAATGTATTTCCAAACGGAAACAGCAGGTGCTCAGAGACCTGCCGTTAGTCTCCACATTTCACTATGCAATCTTCTATTCAGGATGTTGTACAGGGTCATTTAGCAGCAATCATGGCTTTGCCAGGGTCTATCAGATTCCTTGTTAAGCACACTATGATACCTTCCATTTAAAAGCCGCCATATAAACCCAGATCTATAAAAGTCCCACTATATAAATCCACATTCACTTCTTGAACAAATTTACTCAGCAATAAAAACAATAACTTGGATTTATATTGTTCCTCACTCAGGAAACTCAAAAAACTTTAAAATACAATATTTCATTTATTTTCCTATTTCTTTGTCAGGTCAGGGAGGGAAAGTAACATTATCCCAATTTTATTGCAGAAGATATTAAATTATAAGGAGGTTGGTAGACTTAGCCAAGGTCACACAGAAAATCAATGAAAAAAAGTAATATGACATAGCAGGTCATTTATTTATATGTTAGGTTGTCTCTTAGAAATATTAAGTGACTCTTTAAAATGTTTTCCCCTTTACCGTGATTTTAATCATTAAGAAACATAAATATTTCAGTATACAAAGAATGAAAAAGATAATTGAAACTGAAATTCTAGACTTGTTATGTTTTATTAAGCAAATATATTTTAGAATGGTCCAATTCATAGCTCTTCTAACAGTGCTTTGTTGTGCCTATTTTCCTAAAACAAGCACTATTTTATTGATGATATTTTCTTTTTTATTTCACTATGTTTATGTATTTATTTCCCCATCTCTTCACCTCCCACTCCCAATGAACCTTATAAATTATAATGAACTAATAAACATATGGTCAAGCAAAATAGACTAGCATATTAACCATGTCTGTCAAATGTGTACCTCTTTCCCCACCTCTGGTCCATCTTCTTTCTTCCAAGCTTTAGGAATCATGCTTTAACAACAATTTTCTAAAGTTATGTTTTGTCATTTCATTGAGCTCTGAAGTCTTTCTTTTCCATCATTTTGATCATCTTGTATTTCATTCTTTTGATTCTACTGATTTTGATTTCAATCTTCATCAGTTCTTACTCACATACCCAAGTTTCTTTAATTTTGTCATGTGAGTAGTTTCTCATCTCACAATAATATTCCATACATTCATAAATCATATTCAACCACTTCAGAAATTATAGTAATCCACAACCCCCACCTCTCCCATTTGGTACCTTACCACTAAAGATTCTATAAAAGATAAAGGATCTCCAACTCCTATTGATTACGTTAGGTGGAATACCTCTAAATGGGAAAGAACTTATGATTCATCAGGAATCAAACGACCCTCTCCCTTGATGACTCTCCTATGCCCAGGGATCTATGAATTTTTTTTCAACTTATTGTAATTGAACTATGCATTATCTCAATAAAAAGGGAGACCACTGAGGGGTTGCTATCAGCCAGTGATGTAGTAGAATAGTGGGCCTACAATCAGGAAAATCTGAATTCAAATGCAGACGCAGACATTTATAGTTGTGTGATTTTCACTTAATTTTTGCCTCTGTTTCTTCAGTTTTAAAATGGGGTTAATAATAATAATACTTATCCTGAAGGGTTGTTGTGAAGATTCAAATGAGATAATATTTATAACATTGCTTAGTACAGTGTCTGGAACTTATACAAAAATGTATTCTCTACCTTTTACCCTCTTTTTTCTCCTATCTCACATTACCATTCTTTGTCAGTCTTTTTCAGTTTCATATTCAAATACTCTCAGAAAGATTTAGCTTTGCTGGCTTCTATGCCTAGTTATTTACAAGTTTGTTTTCTCAACTGTTTCTCCCATTTTTGTGGATGTGAATAGCTATAAATTTTATCATAATTTACCATAGAATTTTTCAAAAGAGCCTAGAGGCTAAACTATTTTTGCCTTTGATTGTCCTATATGTTGATTTAGCAAGGAGATCAAGCATTGTCTGACTAAGTTGATTTGAGAGATCTTTCATCATGCTTAATTCTTTGTCATCATTCTTCTTTTCCAGAAAGATTAGACCAATTCACAACTCCACTAAAAGTACATTAGCTTGCCTATATTTGTACAGTTCCTCCAATATTACCTTTTTTTTGTCTTTTATCATATTAATCAATTTAGATGTAGGACAAAACTCCAGAATTATTTAATTTGCATTTCTCTTATAATTTGTATTTGGTATATTCTTTCACACAGTATTTCATAGCTTGCATTTTTTCTTCTTTTTTTGTCAATTACCTACTGAAGAATGACTTATTCCTTCAAAAGTTGTTGTAACCCTATAAGTATTTTGGATATCAGACCTTTATCAAAGCTTTAACATTTATTTCCCATTTAGTTTGTTTAAACAGGTTGGGTGGAACTAGGGGAGGGGATAAAGGGAAGGATGGGAAAAGTTGAAACAGAAGTTTTTGCAAGGGTCAATGTTGAAATATTACCCATGCATGTGTTTTGTCTATAAAAAGCTATAATAAAAAAAACAGGTTGGGTGGGAGCCTATGTATTTGCACTCACTGTCTTCTTATTTTTCCTCCTTTTTATCTAATTTGATATCGATTTTGATCATTTCTCTAACCAGTAAATGTGATCCGACAACACAGAAAGAAATATGATTCTGAAATGATTCTTGCAATAATTTGCAAGATTGCAACCAATCATTTAACGTCAGTTAAGATAGAATTAATCATTTTCCCGTTTACACTAGTGTTTAAAACATCTAGTGTTTTCTGACTCTTAAAAAAAAAATCAGTATATGTAGACATGAAGTTTCTGAGTCTTCAAGTGTCTATCTTCATTTCTTGATGTCAAATCATAATTTTTTCTGACTTAGCTTTTACTATCCTCCATTATCATCTATCTTTACATTGAAATCACTTCTTATCAAGGTATAATAAAGAGAAGTATAATAACTGAGAATGGGCGATCCAGTTAAGTTTTGTATAGATTTTCTCAGTTTACTCATCTGCAAAAAAAAGCACAATATAATTAGGCACAATAGCATTTATATATGCACAATAAAATTATTGTTCCATGGAATGATTTTTGTTGCATCCTATTAATCAACCAATGAATATTTATTAAGTGTCTACCACAGTCAAGGTATTTTGCTAGGCTCTAAATGAAATAATACCAATAAGGATAGAATACATTCTAACAGGAGAGACACAAAATCATATTAATAATATATTGGGGGAAAAATTCCACATAAAGGGTAAATAGGTGATGTATCCATAAACTACCAGCTCTCCATGTTTAGCTAGGCTGGTCCTCAGCAGACACAGTCTGTTACTGGACCCCTACTTCAAGCTGTTTTGACTTAGAAGAACTTAGGTCACAAGGGAAGTCTTTGAAAACCCAGGATCATGATGACTAGATGACAATTGAGCACTGCATCATGGTGAGGAGCACTGCTGAGCTTGGAGTCAGGACCTGAATTCAAATCTCGACTCTCACTAGCTGGGTGAATCTAGGCAAGATTCTTGGTCTCTACAATCTGCTTTAAAAATCTCTCTAGGGCACCATGGCTTAGTAGGGAAGGGAGCAATATTGGATTTGGATTCAAGAACTCTGTTCAAATCCTGCCCCAGACACTTACTATTTGCATGACCCTAAACATGCTCTATTTATTTATTTGTCTTCATTAGAACCTAAGCTTCTTAAAAACACTTCTATTTTTGTCTTTGAATGGACTGTAATTTCATAAGGCAGAGCTCTCAATGGGGACATTCCTCTAACAATACTGATCAGCACTCCCTTCTCAACTTAAGAATCTTATGATGTAAGCAGGGCACTGATAATTTAAATGACTTTTCTGAGGTTACAAAACCAATATAGGTCAAAGGAAGAATTTGAGGTCAGAACTTCCTGATTCTGAGTTCAACTCTCAATCTACTAGATTACCCAGAGAGTGATTATTTTTAACCAAATTTTATTCATACATATATAAATATACACACAGACATATATATATATATATATATATATATATATATATATATATATGTCTGTGTGTGTGTGTATATATTGGTCATATTCCCCTACTAAGTCCCATGAGGGCAGAGGCTAATATCTTATTTAACTTTTTTTTTTTTCCATTCAGTGCCTAGAATAATGTTCTGTATATACAAGGTGCCTAGCAAATGTTTGTTCAGTTGAATTGAAGACCTTGCACTGGGCCACCAACATGCTGTATTCATGCTAATTACCAAGTATCGATTTTAACATTCCTCTTTAATATACTGGCTCTTTATAGGTATCCCTTTAAATTATTCTTGCATTGCCAAGTATTGCCCTGGGTGACTTAGCAGAATTAATTAGTAAAATATACAATATCTCACCTTGCAGGAATTGCTATAGATAAATGACAGTCTAAAGTAGCATAAATTAAGGTGACTTTACTCTATAGGCTAATTAATGTAGAGTTAAATTGCCTTACTCTAAGATACTATCTTACTCCTTTCAGATTGGTTAATATTCAGAAAAAGACAATACAAGTTGGAAGGGATATGGGAAAATGGGGATATTAAAGCACTGTTGGTGGTTGCTACCACAAAAAATTGAAAATTGAGGGGATACCCATCAATGGGGGATATGATTGAACAAGTTTTGGCTTATGATTGTGATGGAATACTACTGTGCTATAAGAACTAATAAGTAGGATGATTTCAGAAAAACCTGGGATGCAAAGTGACATAAACAGCACCAGAAAAAAAATATACACAGTAACAACAATACTGTATGATGATCAACTGTGAATGACTTAGATATTCTAATCAATACAATGCTCTAAAGCAATTCTGAAAGACTTGGAATGAAAAATACTATCTACTTTCAGAAAAAGAGAAAGAAGTGATGAGTCTAAGTTTCTTTCCTTCCTTCCTTCCTTTCTTTCGGTTTATGTTATCTTTTGCAATATGTATGAAATTGAAATATGCATTTATGCATTTATAAAATAAATGAAAATATATTGGGTGAAAATAAAGAATGAAAATATCTTATACTTAAAATAAAATAAGAAATATTTCTTGAAAAACTTGAAAGAAAATAAACTTGAAGGGGAAGGGAAGGGAAGAGGAAGAAAAGGAGAAAGAAAAAAAAAGAGAAAGGAGAAGGAAGGAATAGAAAGAGTTTTGTTGTCCAAAACTAACCATATCAGGAATTTTGTCTTAAGTTTGGGGTATTATATTTTAAGAAGGATATTTGAACCATAGAATATCCCAAGAAAGTCCCAATGTTAGGATGGTGAAGAATCTTAAGATTAAGAGAAAGGAAGGGAAGGGAGAGGGAAAAAAGGGAAAGGGAAGGGAAGGGAATAGAATAAGCATTTATATAACATTTTCTATGTGCCAGACATTGTGCTAAGCACTTTATAAACATTATCTCATTTTATCCTCACATCAATCTGAGAGGTGGATGCTATTATCATTCTCATTTTATACTTCAGGAAACAGAGATTAAGCAGTTTGCCCAAGGTCATACAGCTAAAGAGTGTCTGAGGGTTGAACTTAGATCTTCCTTACCCCTGGCTCAGTGCTCTACTGATTGCACCACCATTTATCTCATATTATTATGTTATAATATTTTGTATTATATTATATTTTTTTTCCATCTAGTGCTCAGATTTAAGGTATAAAAGAGACAAATAGATGGAAGAAGACAGTGTTGTCCAAATCCTATTGTGGAATGAGAGCTAGCCCTGTTTGTGAATCCCCATTTCATTAGGGACCAATTCCACTAAAACTACTGTTGGCTATTCAAAACACCAAATTGCATAGGAAAGCTGTTGATAGAAAGGTCCTGCCTCAAAAATTGAAGCTTCAGTTATGGAAAGTAAGCTCAATTTAATAAAGCCTGAGAGAAGAATGGATAACTACTAACGACATAGAATATTTGTGGTATATTGAAAGTGGGCAAAGGATTGCTCAAGGTGGTCAGAAAAGAGGATGCTTGAAATCAGTTTTGAGGAATCTCTGTAGGCAGCTGAGAAACAGCTGTGGCCAGTACCCAGCTGGCATCCTGATTTGGGAAAAGAATGCTTCTGTTACCTCAAATCCTATGCTGTCAGGGAAGGCTGGAAGTGAGACCCAGAAGCAACAGGGGAATATCCCAATGAAATTTTTAAAAATCAGTGCCCTACCTACCCATTTGATTTACATGTTAAATTCCCTTATCTTTAATTCAAGATTATGAAAGGTGACTGTGCAAGGCACTAGAGAGACAAAACTTAAATCAATAAATAGCACTAAGAAAGCTTATATTCTTTTGGGGAGCTGTAGCATTATTCAGATATGCAAGTATGATGTAATTTGAAAATATTGAAAGCAATCACATCTAGGGAACTGGAAAAGATTTCCCATAGGAAGATGAATCTTAAAGGAAAGTAAATTTTCTAAAAGATGGAGATTAGAAAGAAAATGAGTTCCAATTGTGTGGGACAGTTTGCCCAGAGTAATGGAGGTTGGAGATGAAGTCTCAAGTGCCGTAATAATGATTCAGTTAATTTGAGACCAAGAGTATAGGAAAGACAAGAATATAGAATAAAGTTGTCCAAGTAGGCTAAAATCTAAGAAGAACTTCAATCCCAAAGTGATGAATTTGTATTTGATCTTAGAAACAATAGAGAGCCACATAAAATTCTTGGGAAGGAAATGAACGTATTCAGATTTGTGCTTTGTAAAGGTGATTTTGGTAGCTATGTCCAAGCAAGTAGCAGCTAGAAATGGGAAGATCATTGTGGAGGTTATTATAATAGTCTAGTCAAGAGGTGAAGAAGACCTGAACTGAGTCTATGAAAAGGAGAGATAGGAGAAATGCCTTGAAAGAAGAATGGACAAGATTTGGCACCTGATTAGACTGGCTATGGCATTTTATGTTAGTTAAGATTTCATTTAGATTCAATTGGATTTTATATTCTGATTATGCATGCTTTGTTTTGTTTTGTTTTGTTTTTAAAATTTATAATAGCATACAGTTAAAAAGGTGAGCATAAGAGACTTATTTTTACATTTCCATATTAAAGCAGAAGCTTTAACACCTGTAAACAAATTTACAAAATAATAGACTTTTTTTTTTCCATTATGTGTTTTAATATCTAAAAAAAAACCAGTTAAGATTTATTGTGGTTGTTTCAATTATTGTAAACTCTAAGAAAAAAGCCTCAAAGTTTTGGTACCTTGAGTCTCCCAAAGAGTATTACTTTGGGTCTCATGGATATACTTAGCAATCCTCACCATTCCTTGGCTTTTCTTAGATGGAAGGGAGAAAGGGAACATGTATTTTTGAAACACTTTGTTCCTAGCATTTAGGAAGAAGGACAGGTACAATGTAAGGGAGGGGAGGTTTTATGGTCTACTATCACCCCACTTCTCTTAAATAGGGGCGAAGATGTTCTATCTTCATGAAGGGAGAGCAATTAGTCTCAATGAGTCACAGACTTTAGAGGATCTCTAAGGAAACAGGAAGATAATGGTGTATGTCTAAATATCTGAAAGAGACTAACTGTATCTTTTCCTTCTTTTCTTTCAAATTCCATTATTTTCAAGGGAGACCCAACATTAACTCTCCTTTAAGATGGCCCAAAAGAGCTTGCTATTCTGGATGGAGAAAGCAAAACAATAAGAACTATTTGCTTTCTACATTCTCTTGTAACCATTTCTGTGATATCCCTTAGGGTTTCAATTCAGGTTTTGAGAAATGTTACTACAAACCATCTGCTGATTTCATGCCTTTTGTGGAGAGAGATTTGTCTGTGAAGGTCTCATCTCTTATCTGTAACCTTTCTTGACAAACAGGATTGTCTTTCTGATTCATTTCTTTCTTTAGCACCTGTTAAAAATCCCAGAGCTTGCAGTGACTTTCTCCTCCTCAAACACTAATTTCTTGCTGACCCCCAAAGGTTGGCTTGTTGTACTGCTGGGTAGCACTTTGTTTTTCTATCTGTTTGTTTCATGACTCATACTGCTGAACTCTTGGTCTATCACCTTCCCTTTCAAAATGGTGAAAAGCTTAAAAAAAATAATCCAGTGGATTCTACTGGTCCTGCTGAGTAAAACATTCTCACTCTGAAGTCAGGCTCACTGTGAAGATTTCTTGTTAAGCCACATCATGGCTCATTAAGCCCCATTGGTGAGAAAATTGGGCTTTTGTTAAATGTTTATGTTCTTTGCAAATGTTAAATTTAGAATCCTCCTGTTGTGGGCACCTTTGGGAAAAACCTTTTCAGCACTAACCTGAGTGCCAGCAGATTCCTGCCCTTCATTTGCCAGACCCAAGACCTAGAAAATAGCTATTAACATAGAGAAACTGGCTGGCTTTTGTTTCATGCCTTTTAGAATAAAGGGAGATAATTCTCACTTCTAAAATATAACCTCCACAAAATCCTGGATTCTTATTTGCATTAACAATGACGATAATAACTAACAATTACATGGTGCTTCCTACATGCTAAGCACTATGCTAAGTGTTTCACAGTTATCTCAAATAGTCATCACAACAACCCTGAAGGATAGATGTTATTATTATCTCCATTTTGCAAGTTAAGAAACTGAAGCAAATAGAGGTCAAACTTGCCCATGACTTGCCCAGTATCATACAGCCAGTACATGTCTGTGTGTTGTCTTATAAAGGAAATCCCATTGGACTTCATAATAGAAGGATTAAGTTTGGATCTGGACTCTGAAATCTGCTAGCTGTGTAACCAGTCACCTCTTCTAAGTCTTGGTCTTCTCATCTATAAAATAAAAACTTTGGACTTAGTAACCTCTGATGTTTCTTCAAACTCAGATTGTTTCCTCTAAATCTAAGGACCTAATGGAGCTTAACTGATTTGGCCCAAGGGAGAAATTTAACTCAGATCTTCTTGATTCCCCCAGGCCATCTCTTTAGCCACAAGACTATTTTCTGTTGTGAGGAAAGTGCTTTAAAAAAAAAACAAAAACAAAAACAAAAAACTGCTTAAATAGACATTTTTATTAGAAAGTTCCCTATCACTATCCCACCCACCCCACCCACTTCCCAAACTCCCTCTCCTGTGGTATTTCCAAGTCTCCAGAGGGAAAGGTAGCTACTACTCCCAAGTAGAATTCTACAAGTATCCCTTAGGTGCTGATATTTCTAGTGTTGCGGCTCAATAACCCCACTTTTATTTCTCATTGATTATCAACCATATTGAATTAGCATTTAGAAAGGGTATTTACTGGAAGACATAGCAATGATCATTGTTACAAAAATAATCTCATAAGGGACAGACTCTTCATTTGCAGATAGAAGGTCCTTTTTAATGGGGAGCTCAAACTTACAGTAAAAATGGTTGGCTCATATATGCAGAAAACACATTAAATGAAGAGTACCTCATGGCTGCTGCTTTACAGAAATCTCCCTTTATGGAGTCTTCATGAAGTTTCCCTTAGGGATATTTCTTAATTGGGTTCTGAGGGTCAGTGTCCTTGTAGAAGCAACAGCAGATGCTTTTCTCTGTCCTCCACTCTCCAGGGAATGGGATTTCCATTCCCTGAAAGTTCCAATCCTGTGTATTTCTCAGTTTCCATTGAAGATGCCACTAGCAGCCAATGTTGCTCTGTGGAAACTATAGAGATGAATGGGAACTCTAGATCTTCTGACCTTTGAGGGTTCTCAAGGTCAAAATAATCTGGTCAATGAAGTCTAAAAGAAAAGAGAGAAATCCTTTTCTCCCCACCTAAAGGAATTCTTCATGATTAGATTTGAGCATCATTTAACTGACTCAAAACCAGCTTGCTACTTTTATATATAAACCCATGGGAAATAATTGATTCTCTTTAATTCATCATAACAAGTTTCAGCATTATCTGATCCCATCCAATATCCTATAGCCTTCATGAACCTTTGGAACTGGATTACAAACATTCACACCCAATTTTATTTTGATTAATGGCCTCAATCAAGATGTTCAAAACTTATCTGATTAACTGGGAGTAGAGGGTGACCCACCCTACTCTAACGCTAGTATCATGGCTGTTAGAGGGAATATTCCCTCAGGAAAGATATCTAAGAGGCTACTATGGAGAAATTCAATTCCTCACATTTCCTTTTTTCAAGAAATATTACACTAGGAATATGAAGATTAATAGGCAAAAATCTTCCAAGAACTTAAATTCTACTCAAGAACCTTAAAAATCTTTCGACTCTTCATTGAACCTTCTCAGGAGCACTTCCTAAAAAGGACCTGTATATACAAAAATATTTATAGCAGCTCTCTTCTCAAGGAAGAGAATTGGAAATTGAGGGGATGGCCCTCAGTGGAGAATGGCTGAATAAACTGTGGTATGTGATTATGATGGAATATTATTGTTCAAAGGAAAATGCTGAGCAGGGTGCTCTCAGCAAAACCTGGAAAGTCCTCCATGAATTCAAGCAAAGTAAAAGGTACTGTGTATAAAGGAATAGCAATGTTGTGGGATGATCAGCTGTGAATGACTTTGCTATTATCAGCAATACAATAATCTACAACTACTCTGAAGGAATTGTAATGAAAAATACTATTCATCCCAGAAAAAGAACTGATTATGTCTGAATAGACTGAAGTATATTCTTTTTTTATTTTATTTTTCTTGCAGGTTTTTTGGGGGGAGAAGGATCTATGTTTTCTTTTGCAACATGACTCTTACAGAAATGTTTTACATAACTTCACATGTGCTTTCTTAGTGGAGATGGAGGTGAGGAGGAAAGGAGAAAATAAAACTCAAAAGTTTTTTTTTAATGTAAAAAAGTGTTTTACCTGTAACTGGGGAAAATAAAAATTATTTTTTTAAAAAAGATCATTTCCCATCATGCTATCCAGAGTACTTATCCAGAGTTTTATCACACAAACATGAATAGACAATCCAATTCAGTTGGGTTCAAGAAAATTAATCTATAGTAGATAGGTAGTTTAGTGGATAGAGCACTGGATCTAGAATCAGAGAGACCCAAAGCTCAAATCCAGCCTCAGAGGCTTGTACTTCCCACCTATACAAAGGGAATAATGACCACCCCTACCCCCAAGGGTTGTTGAGAGAGCAAGTAAGATAATAGTGTAAGATTCTTCATAAACATTAAAACATTATATAAATGACAGCTATCATTATTCTTACTATATTATGAAAAGCACTAAACGTTGTGCTAAATTAGCTTATAATATAAATGGAAAGATCATACAGTCACTGCCCATAGTATCTTATTTTCTTGTGAACAATATAGTCCTCACCTACAATAGGTCATATTCTATTAGACAACATCTGTGTTTAAAAGGGCAGTAGGGAAACTTGAAGCTCTGTGTTCTTTAATAACATTCACTCCCCCCCCCCATCTCCCTCAGCTGCTATATATAACTCTGTTCATTATCATCACTGATATTTAACAAGTATTGTCCATTCTGGGCTCAAGGAGCTGGCTTGGTCACCAAACAATAGAGAAGACTGGCTCAATAAAAATACTGATGACAGAAACAGTTACTCAGCACTGAAGAGTCAGTCATTTACACAATTATTTCTCAGAAAAGCACCAGTGAAGCAAATAGAGAATAATTTTCCAAGTGTACAAGTCATTAGAAATCCTATATGTTTATGCCAAAAAGAACCAGCTGGTCGCTGCATTGGAAGGAATATTAAACTCTAGAGTATAGTTAGAGTCTGCTGCTGCTTAGCATTTTCTCCTCTAATCTCTGTACGAAATAATAAATCATTTTGGTGTGAGGGTTAGACCCAACATTTTCAGCAAAATCTCTGACTAAAATATCCTTGGAAATTTTCAACTGTAAATCAGCTAAATCATTCAGCTGTTGTTATTTGTCAATGCCATTGTATGTTTCTGCTTGTTTAGAAATGCATCTCTAAAAATCCCTTTTATTAGGTGAGATGACAGTTTTTCCAAGAGAAAATGGCTTTGTGTCCGTATCCAAGGTCATAAAAGTTTACATTCTTGATCAAGGCTTGGGAGTTTTGATAGAGACAGTATCATACAATCAATGTGTGCTGTTAAGATATCCTTGGTATAAAGGCTGGCCCTCAAATTGCCTTGTCCAAAACTCAAATATCACAATTTTCTAGGGGGGGAGGGAGAAATCCTGAAAAATATTGTATAGAGTGAGATTTTTATTTTTCCTCAATTCAGTTTAACAATTATCTATAATGTACCTGTTCCGTATCAGACACCATATTGTTGTCCTTCATAATTGAAGAGAACTAAAATGACATCACTATGTTGAGGTTAAGTTATGAGGTGTCCAATTGTGGCTGATTAGACCAATACAAGATCACCGGTCAGACACAAATAATCATTATGAACTTTTGGGAAGGATGGACACTCCAAGGATACAAGGCATAAATAAAATGTCCTTACCCTCAGGGAATTTCCATTCTTTTGGGGGGAAATATAGATAAAGTATAGATAAATACCACTTTCTTCTCTCTCCCTTCTACCTCTCTTCTCTCCTGCCTTCTCTTTTTTCTCCTTCTTCTCTACTTTCTTGCTTCCTCATAATTATTCATCAACAGTATAATCTTAGAGAATAATATAGTTCATTAAGGAGTTAAGTCACTTTCTTAAGGTCACAAAGCCAATGTGTGTCAGAGAAGGTACTTTAATCCAGATATCTGTTTGTTTCTCCATGACAAATTTAAGCTGAA
Source organism: Sminthopsis crassicaudata (assembly GCF_048593235.1). NCBI lineage: Eukaryota > Metazoa > Chordata > Mammalia > Dasyuromorphia > Dasyuridae > Sminthopsis > Sminthopsis crassicaudata. Next base: position 49,092,411 of record NC_133619.1, read on the forward strand.
TCTTGGAAGGAACCAAAAATTTCCTCTTTAAGACTCTACACAATTAGTCATTCATAAAAAGGGGGAAAGGAATTGAATGAGGATTTCTTCTTTCTCCTTCTCTGGTGGAGCCTATTTCCATAGTCCTTGGATGTCTAAAGGGGAAAAACCTAGCCTCATTAATTGAGACAACCAGGCTTCTCCAGGGCCAGGTCTGACACCTACTCCACGGCAGAATTTTTGTTCCTCCTTTCTTCAGGGACAAGTGTCATCCCTATTGATTTGCACAGAAAACACAAAACCTCTCCCTCGAGAAAGCCAGCATTTTTAGGAGGCTGAATGAAGACCTAGAGTGACAGAAGTGAAAGCCATTATGTGTTGATGTCCATCCACCCAGGCAGTTCTTGCTCCAGGTTGCTGAAAGCTGCCACATTAAAATATTATTTGAAATTTAAATTCCTTTGAAGCCATCAAGCAAAAGGGGATCTGAGACAGCTGTTAATGGAGAATCTGGAAAAGGGTCTATGTCACTAATCACTCTGAAGACCTTGACATTAGTGAAAGGATAGTCATTTAAGTGATCAGTTAGACGGATGGTGGCTTGGATGTATTTTTGCAAATGGATGCACCATGAAATATTACTCCTCTTCAAGTGATGAATGCTTTGGTGAGACAAGACAGCCATTATCTGTATTCCTAGGTGTTGTACCATAATGTATAGTTACTGCATTCATGTGGTGACAAGGGCAAGTGTGATTCTGGTGGATGGAATCAAAGAGACACTGAGCATTGAAGAAATTAATCAAGATGTCTTTATCCCAAATCTTCAGCTTTTGGATGTTCTTTTGATGAGTGTACATTCAAACAATGCCTTGGCAATTAAGTTCTGTAAAGGGTGGGTTCGGGAATTGGCAGCTGCAGCCTACTATGGTGAAAAGTGGACTGAATCTCAAATGAGAAGACCCATGTTTGAATTCCAGATTGATTCTTTTATTTTCAATGTGACCTTATGCAAACCACTCTACTTTTGTAGACTTTAGTTTGCTTAATAGGGAGATAATAATGTACAGCACTTAGCACAGAGCCTGGCACATAGGACACACTGTAGAAATATCAGCAATAATAATGATGATTTTTATTATTACATAAAAGAAGTGGGGAGTAGATTGGGCTAAGGTCCTTTCTAGCTCTAAATTCTATAATGTATATTCACGGCTATCATCCTTTGATAATGTTTTCACAAGTATATTAGGCCAGTGTGAATCTTGGAACTCCAGCTCAGCTCGAAATTTCTTCTTTCCTTAGTATTTGTCAGGCAGCTCTAGTATGATTACTTCTTATGAACATGGGATTTTCCTTCTCCAAATTTTCATAGGATTTCCTGGATTAAATTGAAGTGACTATTGTCCTGAATTATTCAACACTATATGGATTTTCTCAATAAGCTGAAGTTTCAGAATTTATGTAGATAGATAAGACTTACTATAAGTGAATGAGAAGTAATAGTTGGGGTACTTCCCAAAACTAGTTTTTTTTTGGGGGGAAAGGTGAGCTCTTTTTTTTTCTTTTTTTTTTTTTTTGGTATTAGTCTTTTATTTTCTAACTCATTATTTACTTATTTTTAACATTCTTTTCTTTTTCAATTTTGAGTTCCAAATTCTCTCCCTCTCACCCTTCATTAATCCACTGAGAAGAGAAGGTAAGCAAAATGATACTAATAATATGTGTGAAATCATGCAACACATTTACATATTAGTCATATTGCCAAAAAAAGCAAAAAGTTATACTTTAATATATTCCCAGAGTTCATCTTTCTGGAAGTGGTTAGCCTTTCTATGATGAGACCTTTGAAATTATCTTGGATCATTGTATTGATATGAGTACACATCTGATCATCATTACAACATTGCTGTTAATGTCACAATGATCTCCCGGTTATTCTAATTTCACTTTACATCAGATCATATCATTCTTGCCAGTTTTTTTTTTTCTTTTTTCTAAAACCTCTCCCTTCATAATTTCTTATTGCATAGTCCTAGTCTGTATTCTTTGCGTCAAAGGGTATGCACAGTTTTATAGCCCTTTAAGCATAGTTCTAAATTGTTCTCTAGAATAGTGAGCAGTTCACAAGTCCACCAACAATTTATTAGTGTATTTGTTTTCTCTCATCCTCTCCAGTATTTATCACTTACGACAGGGGCAAAGTGATACTTAAGAATCTTTTTAATTTTAATTTCTCCAATCAATAGTGATTTAGAACATTTTTTTTTTACTATAACTACACATAGTTGTGATTTCTATTTCTGAAAACTGCTTGTTCATATCCTTTGACAGAATGGCTCTTATTTACATAAATTTAACTCAATTGCCTATATATTTGAGAAATAAGATCTTTTTTATCTTGATTTTAAGGCATTATCTCTAATATAAATTATCTGTCCTTGAACTATTTTCCAGGACAGTTGTTTTTTCTGATGAGATAGTTTACATTTCCATCACTTTTTTTCCCATTCTTTTGACTTTATTTTATTTTTTTCTTGATGTCTCATGAAGTCATTAGCTTTAACTTCCCCATTTCCTCATTTACCAACTTGTTACCTTTCCATAATTAGCTTATATCACTCTCATTTCTTTTTTCCAATTTTTCCTCTGCCAAAAATCTCTTTCTTTACCTTTTCCAGGAATACTTGTTGGGCTTGGGTCCAATTAATATTTTCTTTGAAGCTTTAGTTGTTATTGTTTTCTTTTGAATTTATTGTTTTGGTCTCCCTTGCCACATATTAGCTTTTTGGTGAAATTTTTTGTTGTTCTTGTGTTCTCATTTTTTCATTCAACTTCTTGACTTTAAACTTTTTGTTAAAGTTGAGCTTTGCTGCTCCAAGATGTTTCATGTTGCTGTTTTTAAGAGCTAATTCTGGGAGTCTGAAAGTTTTTAGTGTTTCCAAGGTCACGTGATCCTAAAAGGATTTTAGTCACTGCTGTTTGGACTGCACTCTACTCTTTACCCAGAAATGGTCCTAGCTTCCTTAGCAAATGCTAACATCCTCTTGGCCCAAAAACTATGACTGGGACTTCTGCTTTTCTACAGTCACAAGCTCTAGTGCCTTTCTCTGCTTTGAAACTGCACCTATGGCCCTGAACCCTTTTGGATGACCACAAGTGCTCCTGTTTTCCCTGGAACTGTGACCCAGAACCTGTTATAAGCAGTCGCCAATCAGTGCCAGCTGCACTCAGTACCAGCAAAGCACCCTTTGTAATCTCTTTCTGACCAGTTTTCCAATCTCTGCTATTCTATCTTGGCTGCTGTCTCAGGTGCTTCCAATGTCCACAGTTCCTATTGCTTCTTTGTTCTGGACTAACCCCTATCCCAGTGTCACTGATCTGCCTTGCCAATCCCCCAAATTGTCTTAGTTTGGGAAAATGTTTCATCCTGACCTTTGCTGTCTCTGTCATTCCAAATTTTGATTTAAGACATTATTTTAAGCTTTCTTGGAAGGGAATGTTGGGAGAATTCAGCTGAGTTGTTGATTATATTCTATCATTGGCTGTACCTCAGTTTTTTAAAATCTAACTATAACCTCCATTTCTCAGTGATACCCAGTTTTCTTGTGCTTGTTGGCTCTGATATCTAGTTAAGTTTACATATCCCAAATGGCTATCAAATGATTCTTTGTTACCAATTCAAAGCAAAAAGCATTTAATTTACCAGAAGAACAAGGTAATAAGAAGGAAGTGAATCGATAGGAAGCATTCCTAATGCCCTTACTCCCATACCTCCTAGGGAAAGGATTAATCAGCACCAAATTTTATTCCCCAATACATTGATAGAAGAATGCAGTCTGCTTAACCACATGACATGGAGAGATGTTGATAGAGAAATATATTGCAAACAATCTCACTTGTTCACTTTCTTCTCAATCAGTATAACAAGTTACCAAGATTGTTTCAAAAAGAAATGCAACTTTAAGAAGACTCCACCATTTTTCTTCCCTGGTCACACTATTTTGACTCCCAAGATCCTCATCCATGGTCTCAACACAGTTTAGCTGTAACTGCCATATCCTGATTATTTCTTTCTGATCTGTAGACTATTCTTGTACTTATTGGCTATGTCACCTCTGTCACTTGCCACCCAGTGAGACAGTCATTTCCTCCTTAGATGGGACACACTGAAAGTAAGTCTGCTCAATCAAAGTATGCATTGGATTGAGTTTTCAGGCTGTGAATTCATGAACTGCTGGAAACTGTCGACTCAACATAAAGACTAATTCTCTGAGTCTGGCAGTGAACTACCTTTAAGAGGTATCTCATGAAAAATCTATGAAAGGAGAAAAGTCTTTCCAATAAGAAGGAGCTATGAAATATCTCTTTATACATGTATTCCCTGCATGTGTGCCCCTCTATCTTTTATTTTAATTTTGAGTTCATTCTCTCTGGAGACACATATGGATGTGGGGGGGGGGGGTACATGCTGCATGAAAATGGAGATTATAACCCTAATTTTGTGTACATACTATTGTCCTATAGTCCACTTAGTAAATACCTTTTGCAAAAAAAAAAAAAAAACTACCCAGAGTTTCTACCTGATAATATAAGCTGACCTTTGTGTTGTTGTTCTTGTTATTAGCAATAATATTAGAAAGCTAGACTTTGAGAGTACCAATAGACCTCTGAGTATGAGTGACAACTGCTCCTAGGAGATGAGCCCACAAACATAAGTAGGAATATTGCAAGAAGGTTTTCAGAATGATCCACATGTTTTTATGCAGTAGACAAGGAGACTAAGTCTTTCTGGAGAGGATGCAATTTGGGGTCTACCAGCAGAGAGTCAGTGTTTCCATAACAACCTAGTAGCAAGACCCCATCCCTGGGGCTGACCACCAACATGATTTGGGAACCAGCTACCAGAAAGACTCCATTACCTAGTAGTAGAGCCAGTAAGGACAGGACAGCTCCAGGGAGGCTCACCCCCCAATACAAGCCATAAAGGAAGTCTACTCTCCATGAAAGCAAGCAGCTAAGCCCTGAAGATCAGTGAAAGCCAGAAGCAAATCCCAGAGCCCCAGCATAAAAAAATTGGGGCATTGCAGGACCAGATTCTAAGTCTTATATAAAAATACCAAGACACAAAAAAGGCAGAAAAAGTAAGCAAAAAAAAAAAAAAAAAGCTTGACTACAGAAAGCTATTATGGTGACAGGGAGGTTCAAGGTAAAACTTGGAAGAGAAAATAATGTTAAGTCTCATGTGAAGTCTTAGACTCAAAAATAATTCCTGGAAAAGCTTTCAAAAGGATTTTTGAAAGCAAATTGGAAAAATAGAAGAAAAATTGGGAAAAGAAATTGGAGTAATGAAAGAGAATTGTGGGGGGAGAAGGGAAGTCAGTAGCATGGGAAAAAAAATTAAATTACAAAGGAAAATAACTTCGTGAAAAATAGAATTGGCCAAGTGAAAAAATAAGTACAAAAACACATTGAAGAAAATAATTCCTTAAAAGTTAGATTTGAGCAAGTGAAAGCTATGAGTCTATGAGATGTCAAGATCGAATTTTAAAAAAAGTAAAAAAGAAGAAAAAAACATTAAATTTCTTATGAGAAAAGCAATTGACTTAGAAAATAGATCCAGGAGAGACAATATAAAAATTATTGAACTACCTAAAAGTCATAAGCAAATAAAAAACCTAGAAAACATCTTTCAAGAAATTATAAAAGAAAACTGTCCTGATATAGTAGAACCAGAGGGCAACATAGAAATTGAAAGAATTCACCAATTGCTACCTTAAAGAGATCCCCAAATGAAAAGTCCCTGGAATACCATAGTCAAAATCCAGAGCTCACAGATCAAGGAGAAAGTACTTTAATAAGCCAAAGGGAAACAATTCAACTATCACAGAGCTAGGATTACACAGAATTTGGCAGTTTCCACATTAAAGAACCACAGTTTGTAGTTAGGATTAGAACCAAAAATCACTTACCAAGCAAAAGTGAACATAATCTTTTTTGAGGGAAATGGATATTTAATGAAACAGAGAACTTTCAAGTGTTCCTAATTCATACACAAGAGCTGAATTAAAATTTTAACCTCCAGAATTCAAGGGAAACATCAAAAGGTAAAAAATAAAGAAAAAATAAGAAATTCATTATAATTTAACTGTTTATATTTCTATATGGTAAGATAATATTTGTAACTTAAGAACTTTAGTATTTTTAAAGAATGTTTAATGCAGATGAAATCAGGAGTATATGTGAACAGAGGTGTGGATATAAGGTGACTTCAGTGAGATAATACCCCTTCCTCCCCCTAAAAAAACAAACAAACAAAATAAAGTGATGAAAGCAAAAATTTCCTGGCAGAGGAGAGAGGACATTTAATGGGGTAAAACATCCTTCTTAAAGGAGGCATGAAAGAGATATTAAAGAGAAAGATTGGGGACAAGGTGGCAGTCAGTGCTTAAACTTACTGTCATCAAAACTGTTTCAAAGAGGCATACACTCAGATTTAAAAATCTATCTTACACTATGAGGAAATAAAAAGAATTGGGGATAACAGAAGGAAGAGGAGAGTGATAAAAAGAGGGTATATTAGGGAAGGTGTTTATCAGAAGTAAAATACTTATGAGGAGAAAAAGGTTGGGGGGTTAATAAAGAAGCAGGAGATAGCATGAAGGGAAACATATAGTTATCATTGCTATAAATAAATGTAAATGGGATGAAATCAGCCATTAAGCAGAAGTAGATAGCAAAATGGATTAAGAAAACCACAATTCTACAATTTGTTGTTTATGAGAAAAACATTGAAGCAGAAAGATACACAGAGACTAAAGGCCTGGAGCAGAATCTATTATGCTTCAGCTGAAGCAAAGAAAGCAGGATTAGCAATCGTGTTGACAGACAAAGCAAGAGCAAAAATAGATCTAATTAAATAGATCTAATTAAATTAAACTATATCTTGCTGAAAAGTCTTAGACAATGAATACTAATCAATACTAAATACTATCAGTACTAAACATATATGCACTAAATGGTATAGCACCTAAATTTCTGAAGCAAAAGTTGAATGAGTTATAGGAAGAAAAAGATAATAAAAACTATTCTAGCAGGAGACCTCAGTTTTCTCCTCTGAAAACTAGATAAACCTAAACAAAAAAAGGAGTTGAGGTAAATGAAATTCAGGAAAAATTAGTTATGATAAATTGCCGGAAAAAAAAATTGAAAGGTAATAGAAAGGAATATACTTTTTTATATACTTTTTTAGCAGCAATAGATGGCACCTACACAAAAATTGACCATGTAGTAGGACATAAACACCTTACAGAAGCATAAATAATAAACACAGCTTTTTTGTATCATAATGCAAAAAATTATACTCAATAATGGACAATAGGAAGAGATTAAATTGAAAATCAAATAATCTAATTCTAAAAAATAAGTGTATCAAAGAACAAATCATAGATTCAATTGATAATTTTATGTTAAGAAATTACAACAATGAGATGACACACCAGAATTTATGGAATGCAACCAAAATAGTACTTAGAAGAAAATTTCTGTCTCTAATTCCTTATATCAGTAAAATTGAGGGGGGGGGACAGGAAAAAAATGAATTTGGAATGTAAATGAAAAAAAAAAAAAGCTAGAAAAAGAACAAACTGAAAATCCCCAATTAAACACCAAATTGGGAATCTGGAAAAAATCAAAGGATAGATTAATAAAATGGAAAGAAAATCCTAGAACAAATCAATAAAACAGAAAATGATCTTATCTTAAAAAACCATTAAAATAGATAAATCATTTGTTAATTTGATTTTTAAAATGAAAGAAGAAAAACAAATTAGTAGTATAGAAACAAAAGGACTAAATTCACCACTAATGAAGAGAAAATTAAGACAACTGTTAGGAGCTATTTTGTCCAATTATATATTTATAAATTTGACAATCTAAATGAAATAGGATTAATATCTATAAAATTAAATTACACAGGTTAACATTAGAAGAAATAAAATAATAACCCAATCTCAAAAAAATAAATTAAATGATCCATCAAATGAAAAATCCCTAACAAAAAATCCCCAGGCCCATATGGATACACAAGCAAATTCTATCAGATATTTAAAGAATAATTAATCCTAATACTATGTAAATTATTTGAAAAAATACATGAAGGAGTTTTATCAAATTTTTTATAACATAAATATGGGACTGATACCTAAACCAAGAAGAGCCAAAACAGAGAAAGAAAATTATAGCCCAATTTCCCTAATGAATATTGATTTGAACATTTTAAATAAAATAGCAACAAGAAGATTACATCAATATATTACAAGGACCATGACCAGATAGGATTTATACCTGCAATGTAGGACTGATTCAGTATTAGTAAATTTACTAGCATAATTGACCATATCATTAACAAAATCAACAGAAATTATATAATTATCTCAATAGGTGCAGAAAAATTCTTTGACAAAATAAAACACCCATTCCTATTAAAAATATCAGAGTCTAGGAATAAAGGGAACTTATCTTAATTTATAGAAATATTTATCTAAATTATCTAAATTTAACAATATCTAAAACCATCAGCAAGCATTATCTGTAATTGCAATTCAGTGCAATCAGGGATGAAGCAAAGCTGGCTATTATCACCTCTGTTATTTAATGTTATACTTTAAATGTTAGCTATAACAATAGGGGAAGAAAATGAAATTAAAGGAATTAGAATAGGCAATGAGGAAACAAAACTGTAATTCTTTGCACATGACATAATGGCATATTTAGAGAATTCTAGAAAATCAACTGGAAAACTACTTGAAATTTTTAACAATTTTAGCAAAGCTTCAGGATACAAAATACACACACACAAAAATCAGTATTTCCATATATTACCAACAAAATCAAGCATGAAGAGATAGAAAGAGAAATTCTATTTAAAATAAATGTAGACAATCTACTTTCTAGGACAAACATGGGTACTATGAACATAACTTTAAAACATTTTTCATACAAAAGAAATCATATCTAACAAATGGGAAAATGTTAATTATTCCTGGGTAGACCAAGTCAATATAATAAAATGACAACTCTACATAAACTAATTTATTTGATGCTATAACAATCAAATTATCAAAAATTATTTCATAGAGCTAGAAAAATAATAATAAAATTCATCTGGAAGAACTCAAGCATGTCAACATAATTAATCAATGACAAAATATGAAAGAAGGTAGTTTTGCCATACCAGATCTTAAACTATATTGTAAAACAAACTGATACTGGCTAAGAAATAGAGTGGTAGATCAGTGGAATATATTGGATACAAATTACATTATTGTAAATGGCCAAAGGAATCTAGTATATGATGAACCCAAAGATTCAAGTTGTGGATACAAAAATTCATGTGTCAAAAACTACTGAGAAAACTAGAAACAATATGGATGAAACTATGTATAGAACAACATTTCACACTATATATGATAAGGTAAAATTGGTACATGATTTACATAAAAAGTGTGATACCATAAACAAATTAAGAAAGCATGGAATGGTTTATCTGTCAGATTTATGGAGAAGAAAAGAATTTAGAGCCCAAGAAGATATAGAGAGCAGGATAAAATGTAAAATAGATAATTTTGATTATGTAAAATTAGACCATTTTTGTACAAACAAACCCAGTGCAACCAAAATTATAAGGAAAGCAGAAAACAGGGAGGAGGGGGGATTTTGGCAACAAATATCTCTGATAAAGGCCTCAAACATATAGAGAACTGAGACAAATTTACAAAAATACAAGTCATTCCCCAATTGATAAATGGTCAAAGGATATGGTCTTCAGGTAAAGAAACTAAAACTACAGTCATGTGAAAAAAAATACTCTAAATCTCTATTGATCAGAGAAATATAAATTAAAACAACTCAGAGGTATCACCTCATACCTCTCAGATTGACTAACATGACCAAAAAATGAATAAGTTGGATGTTGGACAGGATTTGGAAAACTGGGACACTAATGCACCATTGATGGAATTATGAAGTGATCTAATCATTCTGCAAAGCAATTTGGAATTATGCCCAAAGGGCATCTCTTTTGATCTGGCAATACCCCTGCTAGGTCTACATCCCAAAAACATCCCCCCAAAAGAGGAAAAGACCTATATGTGCAAAACTATTTATAGCAGCTCTTTTTTTTTGGGGGGGGGTTATGGAAATCAAAGGGATGAACATCAATTGGGAAGTAGCTAAACAAGATATAGTATATGATTGTGATTGAATATCATTGTGCTATAAGACTGACAAGCAAGGTAATTTCAGGGGGAAAAAAAAGAAAACCTGGAAACACTTAACATGAACTGATGCGTAGTGAAGTGAACAGAACTAGGAGAACATTGTGAATTGTGAATGATTTAACTATTCTCAGCAGTACAATAATCCAGGACAATTGCAAAGGACTAGTGATGAAATATAATATCCGCCCCTAGAAAAAGAACTGATATATTTGATTATGAACTAAAGCATGCTATTTTTCACTTTCTCTTTTTAAATTAGATTCTTGTTGTACTAAATGACTAATATGGAATTGTTTTACATGATTTCACATGTATAAACTATATCTGATTGCTTATCGTTGCAGGGAGGGAAGGGAGGAAGCAAGGAGGGAGAAAAAAATAGAAACTGGAATTCAAAATGTTTAAACTTTTTTAATCACCCTGATGTTACTCTCAGTTATGAATGTATGCTTCTGCATATTGGGTAGCAACACAAAAGGAAAATTGACCCTTTCTTTGGTGAAAAAGATGCAAGTTTATAAAATGTGTTTTTTTCCAAAGAAAAAATTTGTTTTTAATTTTGACATGTGGACAAACAGAACATAATTTACAATAATCTTCTTTCTGAAAAAATAATCCTCAGGTATGAAACAATTAAAAAAACACAAAAAACAAAACACAGTTAAAGTGACATGATCCCATATTTTGATGGGGACAGCAGCTAGGCCAAGGAAAATCAAGTCCAAACCTAACTCTAAGGACTAAGTATCGACATTTAATTAATTTTTTAGCAGTAATACTAGAAATACGAAGCTCATCCTCAAGATTCATATCTCAGAATATGCTTCTCAAAGATATTGAAACAGCTGTGAGATTTGAAGTCAGAAGTTCTGAACTCAAATCCTACTTTTGCTACTACCTGTATAATCTTTTAATTTTGATGGTTGAGAGCATATTACTGATTTTTAATCACTTGTTTATTTTTTTTATAAAGCTTTTTATTTATTTATTTTTGCTGAGACAATTAGGGTTAAGTAATTTGCCCAGGGTCACACAGCCAGGAAGTGTTAAGTGTCTGAGTCCAAATTTGAACTCAGGTCCTCCTGACTCCAGGGAAGGTGCTCTATCCACTGTACCACCT